>NC_041384.1:655516113-655556003 GCF_002162155.2 Triticum dicoccoides | reverse complement strand
CGTGCCGGAGACACACCACCGCCGCCGCGCTGCCGCGCCGCCACCCGCCACCCGCGCCGCCGTGCCGAAGACACACCACCGCCGCCGCCGTCTCGCCGGACCCACCGGAGGTAGCCGCCGCCGCCTCGGTTTTCGCAAGAGAAAACTGAATGTTTTAAAAAAAAACCTAGATCTGTTTTTTTAGTTCTGGTTCAGTTAATTTTTTTTTCGGTTTAGTTATTTAGCGAACGCCCGTTCGTACATTCGTTTTGACGAATGTTTTTCACCTTTTAGCCGTAGACAGCGAACGTTCATTCGTTAGCCTGTTCGTCCGTTTTTCTTTTTCTCGGATTTTTTTCCGCAATTTTTTTTCAATCGCGATTTCTGATCCGATTTTCGTTTTAGTTTATATTTTCGCTCGTTTATCAGAATCAGGCGATTCAAGCGCCTAGAGTTTCGTCTTGAAGCCCTCTTTCTATTTAACCAACTTAAACAAGTTTTTGCTACTGTAAAATTTGACTATAGTCCAGATTAGTAAGCGAAGCTTGTTTCTTTCGCCGTTTGAGTTTTCTTGCTTCGTTTGATTTGATTCTTTTTGCAAACCAGAGTTCTTAAATTGAAATTTCTGGTTAGATATCTTATTTGAGTTTTACCCGTGCCCTTGCTTAATTTCTTATTGCATGCTTGTTTGTTTGCCATAGAGTACCCGGAGTGCGAAGCGTGCTACTACGAGTCTCTAGGTTTCGCGGATCATCAGCAAGGCAAGTAACACTTTGATCATACCTCTTTACTACCCAGTTTTAATGGATTAGATCAATCCTCAAATAATTGCATGGTTAGGATCTAAATTAAATTGTGGGTTGGGAAGTAGTTGAGGTAGTACCTATTCACCTGTTTATTGCCAAACCTTTGGGAGTTACTTCTACGTTGCATATATTGCTATGCTATGCTCGTAGACGTGGATTGGGTTTGAGCATATTCATGACAGATATAAGTATTGTTAATTAATGGTTAACTTAAGGTGGCAACTTTAATACACATCTGGGTGGATTGAGGCACATGGGGAAATCCAGTGATTGCCTGTATTTTTTGGAAATCCCGGGGTACTGTGTGATTCTCCTATGGACTACCACCTAGGCTCAAAGGGATCATGAGATTATTCATGCTGGAAACTTCCGTGTGCAGCCACAAGCCACTATGGGCTCTGGCATAGTTGATTAAGTCGTGTGAACTCTTACGGTGGTAGACTAGCAGATGTAGGGGATGTAGGTGGTACTGTCTACCCATCGTAAGGTACTAACGCTTCTGAAAAACTGTGTCTCGGTCATTCGTTTCTCAAAAACCATGTAGTGCGAGAAATCCAACGGAGGAGATCGAGTCTTGTGGGGAAAGTGCGCAAACCTCTGCAGAGTGTACAAACTAATCATGGTTAGACGTGTCTCCGGTTATGGACATCTTGAGTATCTAGTTCGTGGATTATCATGTAGATCTCAATACTCTTAATTATAAAATTTGATTGGGTTTTTGTTAATTACTTTCATTTGGGATTGAGATGGGGTTTACCATTCTCAATGTTTAACAGCAACCATGATAGTTCCTTTGTTGTAGGGAAAATTGGCTTTTCGCAAAACTTATTAACCATACAGCCTCCACCAGCCATATATGCATGTAGTGATAGCATTATTCTATTCATTACTCTCTTGTGTTACATTGTCGGCATATTCCATGTGCTGACCCGTTTTCGGGCTGCAACGTATCATGTTGCAGACTTTTCAGGCGACGAGTAAGGAGCCTTAGGTCGTGGTCTTTCACTCAGTGATGCCGTTGGAGTTGATGGACTCACTTTATCTTCCAAGCCTTCCGTTGTTATCGTATTAGATGGCCTTAAGCCATATTTATTGTAATAAGTTCTATTTTGAGACATTCGATGTAATAAGTGTGTGATTGCTACTATGTTATAAATCCTTCAAGTAATGTGCGTGTCAGCATTACCGATCTAGGGATGACACTGATGCACAGAGATCAGACTGTTTAAGGTCTGGTCGCTACACAATTACACGGACTGGGTACGTAACTTGAGGATTATCCTCATTGCTGCATAGAAGAATTACGTTCTGGAAGCACCGCCAGGTGACAAACCCGCTGCAGGAGCAACACCAGATGTTATGAACATCTGGCAAAGCTAGCTGATGACTACACGATAGTTCAGTGTGCCATGCTTTACGGCTTGGAACCGGGACTTCAACGACGTTTTGAATGTCATGGAGCATATGAGATGTTCCAGGAGTTGAAGTTAATATTTCAAGCAAATGCCCGGATTGAGAGATATGAAGTCTCCAATAAGTTTTACAGCTGCAAAATGGAGGAGAATAGTTCTGTCAGTGAACATATACTCAGAATGTCTGGGTACCACAACCACTTGACTCAGCTGGGTGTTAATCTTCCTGATGATAGTGTCATCGACAGAGTTCTTCAATCACTGTCACCAAGCTACAAGAGCTTCGTGATGAACTATAATATGCAAGGGATGGATAAGACAATTCCCGAGCTCTTCGCAATGCTAAAGGCCGCGGAGGTAGAAATCAAGAAGGAGCATCAAGTGTTGATGGTCAACAAGACCACCAGTTTCAAGAAAAAGGGTAAAGGGAGAAGGGGAACTTCAAGAAGAACGGCAAGCAAGTTGCTGCTCAAGTGAAGAAGCCCAAGTCTGGACCTAAGCCTGAGACTAAGTTCTTCTACTGCAAAGGGACTGGTCACTGGAAGCGGAACTGCCCCAAGTATTTGGCAGAGAAGAAGGATGGCAAAGTGAAAGGTATATTTGATATACATGTTATTGATGTGTACCTTACTAATGCTCGCAGTAGCGCCTGGGTATTTGATACTGGTTATGTTGCTAATATTTGCAACCTGAAACAGGGGCTAAGGATTAAGCAAAGATTGGCTAAGGGTGAGGTGACGAAGCGCGTGGGAAATGGTTCCAAAGTCGATGTGATCGCCGTCGGCACGCTACCTCTACATCTACCTTCGGGGTTAGTTTTAGACCTAAATAATTGTTATTTGGTGCCAGCGTTGAGCATGAACATTATATCTGGATCTTGTTTGATGCGAGACGATTATTCATTTAAACCAGCCAATAATGGTTGTTCTATTTATATGAGTAATATCTTTTATGGTCATGCACCCTTGATGAGTGGTCCATTTTTACTAAATCTTGATAGTAGTGATACACATGTTCATAGTATTGAAGCCAAAAGATATAAGTTTAATAATGATAGTACAACTTATTTGTGGCACTGCCGTTTAGGTCATATTGGTGTAAAGCGCATGAAGAAACTCCATGCTGATGGACTTTTGGAATCAGTTGATTATGAATCACCTGATGCTTGCGAACCATGCCTCATGGGAAAGATGACTAAGACTCCGTTCTCCGGAATAATGGAGCGAGCAACAGACTTGTTGGAAATAATACATACTGATGTATGCGGTCCAATGAGTGTTGATGCTCGCGGCAGGTATCGTTATTTTCTTACCTTCATAGATGATTTGAGAAGATATGGGTATATCTACTTGATGAAACATAAGTCTGAAACATTTGAAAAGTTCAAAGAATTTCATAGTGAAGTGGAAAATCATCGTAACAAGAAAATTAAATTTCTACGATCTGATCGTGGAGGTGAATATTTGAGCTATGAGTTTGGTCTTCATTTGAAACAATGCGGAATAGTTTCACAACTCACGCCACCTAGAACACCACAGCGTAATGGTGTGTCCGAACGTCGTAACCGCACTTTATTAGATATGGTGCAATCTATGATGTCTCTTACTAATTTACCGCTATCGTTTTGGGGTTATGCTTTAGAGACGGTTGCATTCACGTTAAATAGGGCACCATCGAAATCCGTTGAGACGACACCTTATGAACTATGGTTTGGCAAGAAACCCAAGTTGTCGTTTCTTAAAGTTTGGGGCGCGATGCTTATGTCAAAAAGCTTCAACCTGATAAGCTCGAACCCAAATCGGAGAAATGTGTCTTCATAGGATACCCAAAGGAGACTGTTGGGTACACCTTCTATCACAAATCCGAAGGCAACACATTCATTTCTAAGAAGGGATCCTTTCTAGAGAAGGAGTTTCTCTCGAAAGAAGTGAGTGGGAGGAAAGTAGAACTTGATGAGGTAACTGTACCTGCTCCCTTATTGAAAAGTAGTTCATCACAGGAATCAGTTCCGGTGATTCCTACACCAGTAAGTGAGGAAGCTAATGATGATGATCATGAAACTTCTGATCAAGTTACTACCAAACCTCGTAGGTCAACCAGAGTAAGATCCGCACCAGAGTGGTACGGTAATCCTATTCTGGAGGTCATGTTACTTGACCATGACGAACCTACGAACTATAAGGAAGCGATGATGAGCCCTAATACGTCTCCAATGTATCTATAAATTTTGTTTGTTCCATGCTATTATATTATCTGTTTTGGATGTTTAATGGGATTTAATATACCTTTTTATATTATTTTTGGGACTAACCTATTAACCAAAAATGCAGTGCAAATTGTTGTTTTTTGCCTCTTTCAATGTTTCGCCGAAAAGGAATATCAAACAGAATCCAAATGGAATGAAACCTTCGCGAGGATAGTTTTTGGAACAAACGCAATACATGAGACTTGGAGTGGACGTCAAGGAAGCAGCAGGAAGCCACGAGGCAGGAGGGCGCGCCCCCACCCTTGTGGGCCCCTCGCAGCTCCACCGACCTACTTCTTTCGCCTATATATACTCTTATACCCTGAAACCTTCGGGGGGAGCCACGGAACACCTTTTCCACCGCCGCAATCTTCTGTACCCATGAGATCCCATCTTGGGGCCTTTTCCTGCGATCTGCTGGAGGGGGATTCGATCATGCAGGGCTTCTACATCAACACCATAGCCGCTCTGATGATGTGTGAGTAGTTTACCACAGACCTTCGGGTCCATAGTTATTAGCTAGATGGCTTCTTCTCTCTCTTTGGATCTCAATACAAAGTTCTCCCCGATCTTCTTGGAGATCTATTCGATGTAACTCTTTTTGCGGTGCGTTTGCCGAGATATGGTGAATTGTGGGTTTATGAACTTGATTATCTATGAATATTATTTGATTCTTCTCTTAATTCTTATATGCATGATTTGATATCTTTGCAAGTCTCTTCGAATTATCGGTTTAGCTTGGCCTACTAGATTGATCTTTCTTGCAATGGGAGAAGTGCTTAGCTTTGGATTCAATCTTGCGGTGCTCGATCCCAGTGACAGAAAGGGAAACGACACGTATTGTATTGTTGCCATCGGGGATAACAAGATGGGGTTTATATCATATTGCTTGAGTTTATCCCTCTACATCATGTCATCTTGCCTAATGCGTTACTCCGTTCTTGTGAACTTAATACTCTAGATGAATGCTGGACAGCGGTCAATGTGTGGAGTAATAGTAGTAGATGCAGAATCGTTTCGGTCTACTTGTCACAGACGTGATGCCTATATTCATGATCATTGCCTTAGATATCATCATAACTATGTGCTTTTCTATCAATTGGTCAGCAGTAATTTGTTCACCCACTGTAATACAGGCTATCTTGAGAGAAGCCACTAGTGAAACCTATGGCCCCGGGGTCTACTTTACATCATATAAGTTTCCAATCTACAATTCTAGTTTACTATTTACTTTGCAATCTTCATTATCCAATCTATACCACAAAAATACCAAAAATATTTATCTTATTATCTGATTATCTCTATCATATCTCACTTTCGCAAGTGACCGTGAAGGGATTGGCAACCCCTTTATCGTGTTGGTTGCGAGGTTCTTGTTTGTTTGTGCAGGTACTAGGAGAGTTGCGTGTAGTCTCCTACTGGATTGATACCTTGGTTCTCAAAGACTGAGGGAAGTACTTATGCTACTTTGTTGCATCCCCCTTTCCTCTTTAAGGGAAAACCAAACACATGCTCAAGAGGTAGCAAGAAGAATTTCTGGCGCCGTTGCCGGGGAGATCTACGCACAAGTCAAGACATAACAAGTACCCATCACAAACTCTTATCCATCGCATTACATTATTTGATATTCGCCTCTCGTTTTCCTCTCCCTCACTTCACCTTTGCCATTTTCTTTCACCCTACTTTCGTTCGATCTTGTGTTACCATGTACCTTCTTTTTGCTTGCATCTTCGCTTGCTAAAAGTTTATGGATCCTCATCCACTTGCTAATCTCTTTAAGATATCCAATTATGATGAACCAATTGCTAGTGAGTTGAGTGCACTAGATTATCTTTATGGAGTTTTGCTTGAAATCTATGAATCTGAAAATTGTGATGAAGTGCTTTATAAAGTGATTCACAATAGATCTTTGAATAAAAAGCATGATTGCAATGATGTTATTATGAATTCTATGAATGTTAATTGTGCTAATAATATGCAAAACCCTAAGCTTGGGGATGATAGTTTTGCTATGTCCTCTACTTGTTGCAATGATCATGATTGGGGTGATTTTTCTTATGATCTTGAAAATTTATTTAAGCCCCATGATGAATACGAGATTGATAATAGTGTTTGCAATAATATTGAAAGTGGGTCTGGAAGAGTGTCAAATTTAGATCCCACATATTTGGAGAATGTTCAATCTTATGAAGTTTTTGATAAAAGTGGGTTTGGCGAGGTCATGACTTTAGTTAATGTTAATCCCACTTTTTTGGAAGAGTGTCAATGTTGCATGCATGTGGATCATGAAGAGAAAATTTCATGTGATAGCTATATTGTTGAATTTGATTAATATTATGAGAGAGGAAAATATGGTTGTAGAAATTTTCATGTTACTAAATTACCACTCGTCATGTTGAGATTGCTATTGTTTCTTTTTTCTTCCATGCATATGCTAGTTTTTGCTTGTCTTGATAATTTGTTTGCTTATAAAGTGCCTATGCATAGGAAGTATGTTAGACTTAGATGTGTTTGTCATGCGTTTTGTGATGCTCTCTTTGTGCTTATATTCTTGTCTTTCATGTGAGCATCATTGAAATTATCAATGCCTAGCTAGGGGCGTTAAACGATAGCGCTTGTTGGGAGGTAACCCAATTTTATTTTTGTTCCTTGCTTTTTGTTCCTGTTTAGTAATAAATAAATCATCTATCCTCTGTTATGATTGTGTTTTTATGCTTTAGTTAGTGTTTGTGCCAAGTAAAGCCTTTAGGATCTTCTTGGATGATTGTTGTTTGATCTTGCTGAAAAAACAGAAAGTATGCGCTCATGAGAATAATTTTCATTTTTTACCAGAGAGCGATAAAATACCAATTCCAACTGCAGTAGATTAATACAAATTACCCTGGTCATCCTAATTTGGTACAATTTTTGGAGTTACAGAAGTATTCGAAACCTACAGATTGCTACAGACTGTTTTGTTTTTGATAGATCCTATTTTTCGTGTGTTGTTTGCTTATTTTGATGAATCTATGGCTAGTATCGGGGGGTATGAACCATAGAGAAGTTGGAATACAGTAGGTTTAACACCAATATTAACAAAGAATGAGTTCATTACAATACCTTAAGGTGGTGGTTTGTTTTCTTATACTAACGGAGCTCATGAGATTTTTTGTTGAGTTTTGTATTGTGAAATTTTCAAGTTTTTGGGTAAAGATTTGATGGATTATGGAATAAGGAGTGGCAAGAGCCTAAGATTGGGTATGCCCAAGGCACCCCAAGGTAAAATTCAAGGACAACCAAAAGCCAAAGCTTGGGGATGCCCTGGAAGGCATCCCCTCTTTCGTCTTCGTCTATCGATAACTTTACTTGAGGCTATATGGTGGCTGTTATAATTGGGGCTTCGAGGGCTAATAAACTTTTGCAATAAGTATATGAGTTCTTTATGACTAATGTGAGTCCATGGATCATACGCACTCTTACCTTTCCGCAATTTGCTTGCCTCTACAGTACCGTGCATTGCCCTTTCTCACCTCGAGAGTTGGTGCAAACTTTGTCGGTGCATCCAAACCCCATGATATGATGTGCTCTATCACACATAAGCCTCCTTATATCTTCCTCAAAACAGCCACCATACCTACCTATTATGGCATTTCCATAGCCATTCCGAGATATATTGCCATGCAACTTTCCACCGTTCCGTTTATTATGACACACTCCATCATTGGCATATTGTTTTGCATGATCATGTAGTTGACATCGTATTTGTGGCAAAGCCACTTTCATACATGTTGCTCTTGATTCATCACATATCCCGGTACACCGCCGGAGGCATTCTCATAGAGTCATATTTTGTTCTATTATCGAGTTGTAACATTGAGTTATGAGTAAATAAAAGTGTGATGATCATCATTATTAGAGCATTGTCCCATCTGAGGTGAAATAAATAATAAAAAAGAGAGGCCAAAGAAGCCCAAAGAAAAGGAGGCCAAAGAAGCCCAAACAAAAAAATGAGAGAAAAAGAGAGAAGGGACAATGTTACTATCCTTTTTCCACACTTGTGCTTCAAAATAGCACCGTGGTCTTCATGATAGAGAGTTTCTTATTTTGTCACTTTCATATACTAGTGGGATTTTTTCATTATAGAACTTGGCTTGCATATTCCAATAATGGGCTTCCTCAAAATGCCCTAGGTCTTCATGAGCAAGCAAGTTGGATGCACACCCACTTAGTTTCTTTAGATGAGCTTTCATACACTTATAGCTCTAGTGCATCCGTTGCATGGCAATCCCTACTCCTCGTATTGACATCAATTGATGGGCATCTCCAAAGCCTGTTGATTAGCCGCGTTAATGTGAGACTTTCTCCTTTTTTGTCTTCTCACATAACCCCCATCATCATATACTATTCCACCTATAGTGCTATATCCATGGCTTGCGCTCATGTATTGCGTAAGGGTTATGTCGGGGATATACCCCGCGGTGTAACCCGGCCAGAAGTATAACCCGGCCGGACTTGGCGATCCACCGGCGACCCGCACTGGCCAGACAGTTTACAAACAACCTGACTGAAACTTATGATTCACTGGTAACCCGGTGGGCGGGACAGACGGATGACAAGGACCAAGGCCCAGAAGGCCGGTTTATGTTATGGTGGGCCGGTTTTAAGAGGAAAGGCGTGAGGAATATTTGTCTTACAAGGAGTTAAGACCTGGACTTGTATCCGGTTTGTATTAGAAGGTAGACTAGTCCTAATCCTAATAGGGCTCCACATGTAACCCGCCCATTCAACATAGGGCAGGGCTCCCCAAAGAGGGGGAGGCAAGAAGAAACAATCTTAAGGCTAGACACAACTAGAAAAGAGCCGGTTCACGGCGACTCCCTCATGAGCATAATGAGACTTAGCCACAAACATCATGTAGGGCTATTACCGGATGATGTTTTCCGGGGCCCGAAGCTGTCTAAACCCTTGTCTTATGTCGCGTCTCTCGATTCCGATCAACCCCTTCAAGCTACCGCGTAGATGCGTTGGCCTCACGACTAAGTCCTCACACTAGGACATCTGCCATGACAATTCCACGACAGGTTGAAAAGGCTGAAGCGCATTAAAAAGTATGAACCAATTGCTCGGCTTTTCATCGGGGTTATGCATGAGGGGAGCATCGACGAAAATGAAGCATGGAAAAACTATATGATTTTGTAGGGATAACCTTTCTTTGACTATGTTATTTTGATAAGACATAATTGTTTGGTTAGCATGCTTGAAGTATTACTATTTTTATGACAATATTAAATTTTTATCTTGAATCTCTTGGATCTGAACATTCATGCCACAATAAAGAGAATTACATTGAAAAATATGTCAGGGAGCATTCCACATCAAAAATTCTGTTTTTATCATTTACCTCCTCGAGGACGAGCAGGAATTAAGCTTTGGGATGCTTGATACGTCTCCAACGTATCTATAATTTTTTATTGTTCCATGCTATTATATTATCTGTTTTGGATGTTTAATGGGCTTTAATATACCTTTTTATATTATTTTGGGACTAACCTATTAACTGAAAGCCCGGTGCAAATTGCTGTTTTTTTGCCTATTTCAATGTTTCGCAGAAAAGGAATATCAAACGGAATCCAAATGGAATGAAACCTTCGCGAGGATCATTTTTAGGACAAACGCAATCTAGGAGACTTGGAGTGGACGTCAAGGAAGCAACAAGGAAGCCATGAGGCAGGAGGGCGCGCCCCCACCCTCGTGGGCCCCTCGCAGCTCCACCAACCTACTTCTTTTGCCTATATATACTCTTATACCCTGAAACCTTCGGGGGGAGCCACAAAACACCTTTTCCACCGCCGCAACCTTCTGTACCCGTGAGATCCCATCTTGGGGCCTTTTCCGATGATCTATCGCAGGGGGGTTCGATCACGGAGGGCTTCTACATCAACACCATAGCCTCTCCGATGATGTGTGAGTAGTTTACCACAGACCTTCGGGTCCATAGTTATTAGCTAGATGGCTTCTTCTCTCTCTTTGGATCTCAATACAAAGTTCTCCTCGATCTTCTTGGAGATCTATTCGATGTAACTCTTTTTGCGGTGTGTTTGCCGAGATTCGATGAATTCTGGGTTTACGAACTTGATTATCTATGAATATTATTTGATTCTTCTCTGAATTCTTATATGCATGATTTGATATCTTTGCAAGTCTCTTCGAATTATCGGTTTATAGCTTGGCCTGCTAGATTGATCTTTCTTGCAATGGGAGAAGTGCTTAGCTTTGGGTTCAATCTTGCGGTGCTCGATCCCAGTGGTAGAAAGGGAAACAACACATATTGTATTGTTGCCATCGAGGATAAAAAGATGGGGTTTATATCATATTGCTTGAGTTTATCCCTCTATATCATGTCATCTTGCCTAATGCGTTACTCCATTCTTATGAACTTAATACTCTAGATGCATGTTGGATAGTGATCGATGTGTGGTGTAATAGTAGTAGATGCAGAATCGTTTCAGTCTACTTGTCACGGATGTGATGCCTATATTCATGATCATTGCCTTAGACATCATCATAACTATGTGCTTTTCTATCAATTGTTCGGCAGTAATTTGTTCACCCACCATAATACATGCTATCTTGAGAGAAGCCACTAGTGAAACCTATGGCAGCTACTAGGAGACTTGCGTGTAGTCTCCTACTGGATTGATACCTTGGTTCTCAAAGACTGAGGGAAATACTTACGCTACTTTGCTACATCACCCTTTCCTCTTCAAGGGAAAACCAACGCATGCTCAAGAGGTAGCAAGCCCAGATTCCGCAAAATGGCTTGAGGCCATGAAATCTGAGATGGGATCCATGTATGAGAACAAAGTGTGGACTTTGGTTGACTTGCCCGATGATCGGCAAGCCATAGAGAATAAATGGATCTTCAAGAAGAAGACTGACGCTGATGGTAATGTTACTGTCTACAAAGCTTGACTTGTTGCAAAAGGTTTTCGACAAGTTCAAGGAGTTGACTACGATGAGACCTTCTCACCCGTAGCGATGCTTAAGTCCGTCAGGATCATGTTAGCAATTGCCGCATTTTATGATTATGAAATTTGGCAAATGGATGTCAAAACTGCATTCCTTAATGGATATCTTAAAGAAGAGTTGTATATGATGCAACCAGAAGGTTTTGTCGATCCAAAAGGTGATAACAAAGTGTCCAAGCTCCAGTGATCCATTTATGGACTGGTCCAAGCCTCTCGGAGTTGGAATATATGCTTTGATAGTATGATCAAAGCATATGGTTTTATACAGACTTTTGGAGAAGCCTGTATTTACAAGAAAGTGAGTGGGAGCTCTGTAGCATTTCCGATATTATGTGTAGATGACATATTGCTGATCGGAAATGATACTGAATTTCTGAATAGCATAAGGATACTTGAATAAGAATTTTTCAATGAAAGACCTCGGTGAAGCTACTTATATATATTGGGTATCAAGATCTATAGAGATAGATCAAGACGCTTAATTGGACTTTCACAAAGCACATACCTTGATAAAGTTTTGAAGAAGTTCAAAATAGATCAAGCAAAGAAAGGGTTCTTGCCTGTGTTACAAGGTGTGAAGTTGAGTCAGACTCAATGCCCGACCACTGCAGAAGATAGAGAGAAAATGAAAGTCATTCCCTATGCTTCAGCCATAGGTTCTATCATGTATGCAATGTTGTGTACCAGACCTGATGTGTCCCTTGCTATTAGTTTAGCGGGGAGGTACCAAAGTAATCCAGGAGTGGATCACTGGATAGCGGTCAAGAAGATCCTGAAATACCTGAAAAGGACTAAGGACTTGTTTCTCGTTTATGGAGGTGACAAAGAGCTCGTCGTAAACAGTTACATTGATGCAAGCTTTGACACTGATCCAGATGACTCTAAGTCACAAACCGGATACATATTTTCATTAAATGGTGGAGCTGTCAGTTGGTGCAGGTCCAAGCAGAGCGTCGTGGCGGGATCTACGTGTGAAGCGGAGTACATATCTGCTTTGGAAGCAGCAAATGAAGGAGTCTGGATGAAGGAGTTCATATCCGATCTAGGTGTCATACTGATGTCTACTACACAACCTTCTTCTTGTAGACGTTGTTGGGCCTCCAAGTGTAGAGGTTTGTAGGACAGTAGAAAATTTCCCTCAAGTGGATTACCTAAGGTTTATCAATTCGTAGGAGGCATAGGATGAAGATTGTCTCTCTCAAGCAACCCTGCAATCAAATAACAAAGAGTGTCTTGTGTCCCCAACACACCCAATACAATGGTAAATTGTATAGGTGCACTAGTTCGGGGAAGAGATGGTGATACAAGTGGTATATGGATGGTAGATAAAGGTATTTGTAATTTGAAAATATAAAAACAGCAAGGTAACTAATGATAAAAGTGAGCGTAAACGGTATTTCAATGCGTTGAAACAAGGCCTAGGGTTCATACTTTCACTAGTGCAAGTCCTCTCAACAATAATAACATAATTGGATCACATAACTATACCTCAACATGCAACAAAGAGTCACTCCAAAGTCACTAATAGCGGAGAACAAACGAAGAGATTATGGTAGGGTACGAAACCACCTCAAAGTTATTCTTTCCAATCAATCCGTTGGGCTATTCCTATAAGTGTCACAAACAACCCTAGAGTTCGTACTAGAATAACACCTTAAGACACAAATCAATCAAAACCCTAATGTCACCTAGATACTCCAATGCCACCTCAAGTATCCGTGGGTATGATTATACGATATGCATCACTGCTACGTCTTGAGCTTGCGTTGGTTTTCTCCGAAGAGGAAGGGATGATGCAGCAGAGTGGCGTAAGTATTTCCCTCAGTTTTTGAGAACCAAGGTATTAATCCAGTAGGAGGCCACGCTCAATTCCCTCGTACCTGCACAAAATGATAGCTACTCGCAACCAACGCAATTAGGGGCTGTCAATCCCTTCACGATCACTTACGAGAGTGAGATCTGATAGATATAATATTTTTGGTATTTTTGGTTTAAAGATGCAAAGTGAAAGTAAAAGGCAAAGTAAAAAGCAAAGCAAGATTAAAGTGATGGAGATTTATATGATGAGAATAGACCCGAGGGCCATAGATTTCACTAGTGGCTTCTCTCAAGAGCATAAGTATTCTACAGTGGGTGAACAAATTACTGTTGAGCAATTGACAGAATTGAGCATAGTTATGAGAATATCTAGGCATGATCATGTATATAGGCATCATGTCCGTGACAAGTAGACCGAAATGATTCTGCATCCACTACTATTACTCCACTCATCGACCGCTATCCAGCATGCATCTAGAGTATTAAGTTAAAAACAGCGTAACGCTTTAAGCAACATGACGTGATGTAGAGAGATAAATTCATGCAATATGAAATAAACCCCATCTTGTTATCCTCGATGGCAACGATGCAATACGTGCCTTGCTGCCCCTTCTGTCACTGGGAAAGGACACCGCAAGATCGAACCCAAAGCTAAGCACTTCTCCCATGGCAAGAACTACCAATCTAGTTGGCCAAACCAAATGGATAATTCGAAGAGACTTGCAAAGATAACCAATCATACATAAAATAATTCAGAGCAGATTCAAATATTATTCATAGATAGACTTGATCATAAACCCACTATTCATCGGTCTCAACAAACACACCGTAAAAAGAAGATTACATCGAATAGATCTCCACAAGAGAGAGGGAGAACTTTGTATTGAGAATCAAAGAGAGAGAAGAAGCCATCTAGCTACTAACTATGGACCCGAAGGTCTGAGGTAAACTACTCACACTTCATTGGAGAGGCTATGATGATGTAGAAGCCCTTCGTGATGACGACCCTCTTCCGGTGGAGCTCCGGAACAGGCCCCAAGATGGGATCTCGTGGATACAGAAAGTTGCGGCAGTGGAATTAGGTTTTTGGCTCTGTCTCTGTTCGTTTGGGGGTACGTAGGTATATATAGGAGGAAGGAGTACGTCGGTGGAGCTCCGAGGGGCCCACGAGGCAGGGGCGCGCCCTAGGGGGGCGCCGCCACCCTTGTGACCGCCTCTTTTGTTCCTTGGAGCAGGGTCCAAGTCTCCTGGATCACGTTCGGTGAGAAAATCACGTTCCCGAAAGTTTTATTCCGTTTGGAATCCGTTTCTTCGAAACACTGAAATAGGCAAAAAACAGCAATTCTAGGCTGGGCCTCTGGTTAATAGGTTAGTCCCAAAAGTAATATAAAAGTGGAAAATAAAGCCCAATATAGTCCAAAACAGTAGATACTATAGCATGGACAATCAAAAATTATAGATACGTTGGAGACGTATCAATCACACAATCTCAGATTCATCTATTCAACCAACACATAGAACCTCAAAGAGTGCCCCAAAGTTTCTACCAGAGAATCACGATGAAAACGTGTGCCAACCCCTATGCATAGGTTCATGGGCGGAACCTGCAAGTTGATCACCAAAACGTACATCAAGTGAATCACGTGGTATCCCATTGTCACCACAGATACGCACGGCAAGACATACATCAAGTGTTCTCAAATCTTTAAAGACTCAATCCAATAGGATAACCTCAAAGGGAAAACTCAATTCATTACAAGAGAGTAGAGGGAGGAAGAAACATCATAGGATCCAAATATAATAGCAAAGCTCGCGATACATTAAGATCGTATCACCTCAAGAACACGAGAGAGAGAGAGATCAAACACATAGCTACTAGTACATACCCTCAGCCCTGAGGGAGAACTACTCCCTCCTTGTCATGGAGAGCACTGGGATGATGAAGATGGCCACCGGAGAGGGATTGCCCCCTCCGGCAGGGTGCCGGAACGGGTCTAGATTGGCTTTCGGTGGCTACGAAGGCTTCTGGCAGCGGAACTCCTGATCTATTGTGCTCCTCGATAGTTTTAGGGTACGTGGGTATATATGGGTGAAAGAGATACGTCAGGGGAGCCACGAGGGGCCCATGAGGGTGGTGGGTGCCCCCCTGCCTCATGGATCCCTCGTTCCTTTCCTGACGTGCACTCCAAGTTTTTCCGGTAGCTTTCCTTCCAAAAATAACTTCTCCAGTTGGTTTCATTCCGTTTCGACTCCGTTTGATATTCCTTTTCTTCGAAACACTGAAATAGGCAAAAAACAACAATTCTGGGCTGGGCCTCCGGTTGATAGGTTAGTCCCAAAAATAATATAAAAGTGTGTAATAAAGCCCAATATTGTCCAAAACAATAGATAATATAGCATGGAGCAATCAAAAATTATAGATACGTTGGAGACGTATCAAGCATCCCCAAGCTTAATTCCTGCTCGTCCTCGAGTAGGTAAATGATAAAAACAGAATTTTTGATGCGGAGTGCTACTTGGCATAATTTCAATGTAATTCTTCTTAATTGTGGTATGAATATTCAGATCCATAAGATTCAAGACAAAAGTTCATATTGACATAAAAATAATAATACTTCAAGCATACTAACTAAGCAATTATGTCTTCTCAAAATAACATGGCCAAAGAAAGTTATCCCTACAAAATCATATAGTCTGGCTATGCTCCGTCTTCACCACACAAAATATTTAAATCATGCACAACCCCGATGACAAGCCAAGCAATTGTTTCATACTTTTGATGTTCTCAAACTTTTTCAATCTTCACGCAATACATGAGCGTGAGCCATGGACATAGCACTATAGGTGGAATAGAATGGTGGTTGTGGAGAAGACAAAAAAGAGAAGATAGTCACACATCAACTAGGCGTATCAACGGGCTATGGAGATGCCCATCAATAGATATCAATGTGAGTGAGTAGGGATTGCCATGCAACGGATGCACTAGAGATATAAGTGTATGAAAGCTCAACAAAAGAAACTAGTGGGTGTGCATCTAACTCGCTTGCTCACGAAGACCTGGGGCATTTTGAGGAAGCCCATCATTGGAATATACAAGCCAAGTTCTATAATGAAAGATTCCCACTAGTATATGAAAGTGACAACATAAGAGACTCTCTATCATGAAGATTATGGTGCTACTTTGAAGCACAAGTGTGGTAAAAGGATAGTAGCATTGCCCCTTCTCTCTTTTTCTCTCATTCATTTTTGTTTTTTATTTGGGCCTTCTCTTTTTTTATTTGGGCTTCTTTGGCCTCTTTTATTTATTTATTTTCATCCGGAGTCTCATCCCGACTTGTGGGGGAATCATAGTCTCCATCATCATTTCCTCACTGGGACAATGCTCTAATAATGATGATCATCACACTTTTATTTACTTACAACTCATGAATTACAACTCGATTCTTAGAAAAAAATATAACTCTATATGAATGCCTCCGGCGGTGTACCGGGATGTGCAATGATGCATGAGTGACATGTATGAAAGAATTATGAACGGTGGCTTTGCCACAAATACGATGTCAACTACATGATCATGCAAGCAATATGACAATGATGAAGCGTGTCATAACAAACGGAACGGTGGGAAGTTGCATGGCAATATATCTCGGAATGGCTATGTAAATGTCATGATGGGTAGGTATGGTGGCTGTTTTGAGGAAGGTATATGGTGGGTTTATGATACCGGCGAAAGGTGCGCGATATTAGAGAGGCTAGCAATGGTGGAAGGGTGAGAGTGCGTATAATCCATGGACTCAACATTAGTCATAAAGAACTCACATACTTATTGCAAAAATCTATTAGTTATCGAAACAAAGTACTATGCGCATGCTCCTAGGAGGATAGATTGGTAGGAAAAGACCATCGCTCGTCCCCGACCGCCACTCATAAGGAGGACAATCAATAAATAAATCATGTTCCGACTTCATCACATAACGGTTCACCATACATGCATGCTACGGGAATCACAAACTTCAACACAAGTATTTCTCAAATTCACAACTACTCAACTAGCATGACTCTAATATCACCATCTCCATATCTCAAAACAATCATCAAGCACCAAACTTCTCTTAGTATTCAATACTCTATATGTAAGTTTTTACTATTCTTGGATGCCTAGCATATTAGGATTATTTAAGAAAATTACCATGCTATTTAAAACTCTCAAAATGATATAAGTGAAGCATGAGAGTTCATCTATTTCTATAATACCACCACTGTGCTCTAAAAAGATATAAGTGAAGCACTAGAGCAAACGACAAACTACTCCGAAAGATATAAGTGAAGATCAATGAGTAGTCGAATAATTATGCAACTATGTGAAGACTCTCTAACATTTAAGATTTTTAGATCTTGGTATTTTATTCAAACAGCAAGCAAAAAATAATGAATAAAATGACGCTCCAAGCAAAACACATATCATGTGGCGAATAAAAATATAGCTCCAAGTAAAGTTACTGATGAACGAAGACGAAAGAGGGGATGCCTTCCGGGGCATCCCCAAGCTTAGGCTCTTGGCTATCCTTGAATATTACCTTGGGGTGCCTTCGGCATCCCCAAGCTTAGGCTCTTTCCACTCCTTATTCCATAGTCCATCGAATCCTTACCCAAAACTTGAAAACTTCACAACACAAAACTTAACAGAAAACTCGTAAGCTCCGTTAGTATAAGAAAATAAATCACCACTTCAAGGTACTGTAATGAACTCATTATTTATTTATATTGGTATTAAACCTACTGTATTCCAACTTATCTATGGTTTCTAAACTATTTTACTAGCCATAGATTCATCAAAATAAGTAAACAACACATGAAAAACAGAATCTGTCAAAACAGAACAGTTTGTAGTAATCTGGATCAAACGTATACTTCTGGAACTCATAAAATTCTCAAATAAATTGCTGGGCCTGAGGAATTTATCTATTAATCATCTGCAAAAATAATTAACTAAATAGCATTCTCCGATAAAAATGGCAGCTAATCTCGTGAGCGCTAAAGTTTCTGTTTTTTACAGCATGATCAACAAGACTTTCCCCAAGTCTCCCCAACGGTTCTACTTGGCACAAAAACTAATTAAAACATAAAAAATCAATCATAATAGAGGCTAGATAAATTATTTATTACTAAATAGGAGAAAAAAGCAAGGAACAAAAATAAAGTTGGGTTGCCTCCCAACAAGCACTATCGTTTAATGCCCCTAGCTAGGCATGATGATTTCAATGATGCTCACTTAAAGGATAAGAATTGAAACATAAAGAGAGCATCATGAAGAATATTACTAGCACATTTAAGTCTAACCCACTTCCTATACATAGGGATTTTGTGAGCAAACAACTTATGGTAACAAGAATCAACTAGCATAGGAAGGCAAAACAAGCATAACTTTAAAACTTTAAGCACATAGAGAGGAAACTTGATATTATTGCAATTCCTACAAGCATATGTTCCTCCCTCATAATAATTTTCAGTAGCATCATGAATGAACTCAACAATATAACCAGCACCTAAAGCATTCTTTTCATGATCTACAAGCATATAATTTCTATTACTCTCCACATAAGCAAAATTCTTCTCATTCGGAATAGTGGGAGTATCATAAGAGACTTGAATACTATAAATTGTTTCCATATTAAAAGAGTAATGTTCAGAAAAGGGGTAACCATAATCATGGCAAGTTTTATCAATATAATCACTACTTTTTATAGCATAAGTATCATCACAATAATCATCATAAGTAGGAGGCATGCTATCATTATTATAAATTTGCATATCAAAACTTGGGAGACTAAAAATATCATCTTCATTAAACATAGCATCCCCAAGCTTGGGACAAACATTAATTTCAGCAAATATATTCTCAAATATGTCATCCTCATCAAACATAGCATCCCCAAGCTTGGGCCTTTTTGTATCATAAGCATAATCACTTTCATCATCAATAGTATGGATAGCACCAATAGTATAGCAATTATCATGTTCTTCCAAGCAAGTGCCAAAAAGATTTTCAAGATCATAAGAAGTATAATTATCTTCCACAATTATATTTCCATGAGGCACAATAGTAATAGGAGCAGCATTATTTGGGGGAGATATCTTTTTACCTCTCTTTATTTTTGTTTTCTTCTTTTTCACCACATCATGTGTGGGTTCAATCCTCTTTATGGAGCTCCTTATTAATGAGATTGGTTGAATAGGAGGCTCCTCCTCGTTACCTTCAAGCGCTAACCTCCCCGGTAACGGCGCCAGAAAAGAGCTTGATGTCTACTACACAACCTTCTTCTTGTAGACGTTGTTGGGCCTCCAAGTGCAGAGGTTTGTAGGACAGTAGCAAATTTCCCTCAAGTGGATGACCTAAGGTTTATCAATCCGTAGGAGGCGTAGGATGAAGATGGTCTCTCTCAAGCAACCCTGCAACCAAATAACAAAGAGTCTCTTGTGTCCCCAACACACCCAATACAATGGTAAATTGTATAGGTGCACTAGTTCGGCGAAGAGATGGTGATATAAGTGGTATATGGATGGTAGATAAAGGTATTTGTAATCTGAAAATATAAAAACAGCAAGGTAACTAATGATAAAGTTGAGTGTAAACAGTATTGCAATGCGTTGAAACAAGGCCTAGGGTTCATACTTTCACTAGTGCAAGTCCTCTCGACAATAATAACATAATTGGATCACATAACTATCCCTCAACATGCAACAAAGAGTCACTCCAAAGTCACTAATAGCAGAGAACAAACGAAGAGATTATGGTAGGGTACGAAACCACCTCAAAGTTATTCTTTCCAATCAATCCGTTGGGCTATTCCTATAAGTGTCACAAACAACCCTAGAGTTCGTACTACAATAACATATTAAGACACAAATCAATCAAAACCCTAATGTCACCTAGATACTCCAATGTCACCTCAAGTATCTGTGGGTATGATTATACGATATGCATCACACAATCTCAGATTCATCTATTCAACCAACACATAGAACCTCAAAGAGTGCCCCAAAGTTTCTACCGGAGAATCACGACGAAAACATGTGCCAACCCCTATGCATAGGTTCATGGGCGGAACCCGCAAGTTGATCACCAAAACATACATCAAGTGAATCACGTGGTATCCCATTGTCACCACAGATACGCACGGCAAGACATACATCAAGTGTTCTCAAATATTTAAAGACTCAATCTGATAGGATAACCTCAAAGGGAACACTCAATTCATTACAAGAGAGTAGAGGGGGGAAGAAACATCATAGGCTCCAAATATAATAGCAAAGCTCGCGATGCATCAAGATCGTATCACCTCAAGAACACAAGAGAGAGAGAAAGATCAAACACGTAGCTACTGGTACATACCCTCATCCCCGAGGGAGAACTACTCCCTCCTCGTCATGGAGAGCACTGGGATGATGAAGATGGCCACCAGAGAGGGATTGCCCCCTCCGGCAGGGTGCCGGAACGGGTCTAGATTGGCTTTCGGTGGCTACGGAGGCTTCTGGTGGCGGAACTCCTGATCTATTGTGCTCCTCGATAGTTTTAGGGTACGTGGGTATATATGGGTGAAAGAGATACGTCAGGGGAGCCACGAGGGGCCCACGAGGGTGGAGGGCGCGCCCTAGGGGGGTGGGCGCCCCCCTGCCTCGTGCCTCCCTCGTTCCTTTCCTGACATGCACTCCAAGTTTTTCCGGTAGCTTTCCTTCCAAAAATAACTTCTCCAGTTGGTTTCATTCCGTTTCGACTCCGTTTGATATTCCTTTTCTTCGAAACACTGAAATAGGAAAAAAATAGCAATTCTAGGCTGGGCCTCCGGTTAATAGGTTAGTCCCAAAAAATAATATAAAAGTGTATAATAAAGCCCAATATTGTCCAAAATAGTAGATAATATAGCATGGAGCAATCAAAAATTATAGATATGTTGGAGACGTATCACATACCTAGTGCATCGGGTCCAATGAAAATCTTTTGTGACAACACTGGTGCAATTGCCTTGGCAAAGGAATCCAGATTTCACAAGAGAACCAAGCTCATCAAAAGATGCTTCAATTCCATCCGCGATCAAGTCAAGGAGGGAGACATAGAGATTTGCAAGATACATACGGATCTGAATGTTGCAGACCTGTTGACTAAGCCTCTCTCACGAGCAAAACATGATCAGCACCAAGACTCCATGGGTGTTAGAATCATTACAATGTAATCTAGATTATTGGCTCTAGCGCAAGTGGGAGACTGAAGGAAATATGCCCTAGAGGCAATAATAAAGTTGTTATTTATATTTCCTTATATCATGATAAATGTTTATTATTCATGCTAGAATTGTATTAACCGGAAACTTAGTACATGTGTGAATACGTAGACAAACAGAGTGTCACTAGTATGCCTCTACTTGACTAGCTCGTTAATCAAAGATGGTTAAGTTTCCAAGCCATGGACAAAGAGTTGTCATTTGATAAACCGGATCACATCATTAGAGAATGATGTGATTGACTTGACCCATCCATTAGCATAGCACGATGATCGTTTAGTTTACTGCTATTGCTTTCTCCATAACTTATACATGCTCCTATGACTGAGATTATGCAACTCCCAAATACTGGAGGAACACTTAGTGTGCTATCAAACGTCACAACGTAACTGGGTGACTATAAAGATTCTCTACAGGTGTCTCCGATGGTGTTTGTTGAGTTGGCATAGATCAAGATTAGGATTTGTCACTCGGTGTATCGGAGAGGTATCTCTGGGCCCTCTCGGTAATGCACATCACTATAAGCCTTGCAAGCAATGTGACTAATGAGTTAGTTACGAGATTTTGCATTACGGAACGAGTAAAGAGACTTGTCGATAATGAGATTGAGCTAGGTATTGAGATACCGACGATCGAATCTCGGGCAAGTAACATACCGATGACAAAAAGGGAACAACGTATGTTGTTATGCGGTTTGACCGATAAAGTTCTTCGTAGAATATGTAGGAACCAATATGAGCATCCAGGTTCCGCTAATGGTTATTGACCAGAGATGAGTCTCGGTCATGTCTACATAGTTCTCGTACCCGTAGGGTCCGCACGCTTAACGTTTGGTGACGATCGGTATTATGAGTTTATGTGTTTTGATGTACCGAAGGTTGTTCGGAGTCCCGGATGAGATCACGAACATGACGAGGAGTCCCGAAATGGTCGAGACATAAAGATCGATATATTGGAAGGCTATGTTTGGACATTGGAATGGTTCCGGGTGAGTTCGGGCATTTACCGGAGTACTGGGGGGTTATCGGAACCCCCGGGGAGTCAATGGGCCTTATTGGGCCCTAGTGGGAGAGAAGAGGAAGCAACCAGGTGGAGGGCGCCCCCAAGCCCAATCCGAATTTGGTGGTGGGGGTCCCCCTTTCCTTTCTCCTTCTCCCTCTACCTTCTTTTCCTTGTGGGAATAGGAAAGGGGGGAGTCATACTCCTACTAGGAGGACGACTCCTCCCCCCTTGGCGCGCCTAGAGGGTCGGCCGGCCTCCCCCTCCCTCCTTTATATACGTGGGGAGGGGGGCACCCTAGAACACATCAAAGTTGATTGTTTAGCCGTGTGCGATGTCCCCCTCCACAGATTTCCACCTTGGTCATATCGTTGTAGAGCTTAGGCGAAGCCCTGCGTCGGTAACTTCATCATCACCGTCATCACACCGTCGTGCTGACGAAACTCTCCCTCGACCTTAGTTGGATCTAGAGTTTGTGGGACGTCACCGAGCTGAACGTGTGCAGATCGCGGAGGTACCGTACCTTCGGTGCTAGGATCGGTCGGATCGTGAAGACGTATGACTACATCAACCACGTTGTCATAACGCTTCCGCTTACGGTCTACGAGGGTACGTGGATAACACTCTCCCCTCTCGTTTCTATGCATCACCTAGATGGATCTTGCGTGTGCGTAGGATTTTTTTTGAAATTACTACGTCCCCCAACAAGTTCATTCTGGAAAATGTTGTTCAGAATGTGGGGAATTGAGTGACAGATGAGCACGGCATATCACCCACGAACGGATGGGCAAGTAGAACAGGTCAAACAATGTCTGGAAATATATTTGAGGTGTGCAGCACATGATTTTCCTACCAAGTGGGCAACCTAGCCGCCTCAAGCTGAATTCTGGTACAATTCTACATATCACTCATCTCTGGACTATACTCCAAACATGGTGTAGGATCGAAAGTATGTCTAGAGGGGGGTGATTAGACTACTTGACCAAATAAAAATCTAGCCTTTTCCCAATTTTAGTTCTTGGAAGATTTTAGCTATCTTAGCACAAGTCAAGCAATCTCCATACAATTCAAGCAAGCATGCAAAAGAGTATATGAGCAGCGAAAAGTAAAGCATGCAACTTGCAAGAATGTAAAGGGAAGGGTTTGGAGGATTCAAACACAATTGGAGACACGGATGTTTTTGTCGTGGTTCCGATAGGTGGTGCTATCGTACATCCACGTTGATGGAGACTTCAACCCACGGAGGGTAACGGTTGCGCGAGTCCACGGAGGGCTCCACCCACTAAGGGTCCACGAAGAAGCAACCTTGTCTATTCCACCATGGTCGTCGCCCAAGAAGGACTTGCCTCACTGGCAGTAGATCTTCACGAAGTAGGCGATCTCCTTGCCCTTACAAACTCCTTGGTTCAACTCCACAATCTTGTCGGAGGCTCCCAAATGACACCTAGCCAATCTAGGAGACACCACTCTCCAAGAAGTAACAAATGGTGTGTTGATGATGAACTCCTTGCTCTTGTGCTTCAAATGATAGTCTCCCCAACACTCAACTCTCTCTCACAGGATTTGGATTTGGTGGAAAGAAGATTTGAGTGGAAAGCAACTTGGGGAAGGCTAGAGATCAAGATTCATATGGTTGGAATGGAATATCTTGAACTCACCACAAGTGTAGGTGGTTCTCTCTCAGAAAATGTGTATTGGAAGTGTAGGTATGTTCTGATGGCTCTCTCCACAAATGAAGAGTGGGTGGAGGGGTATATATAGCCTCCACACAGAATCTAACCGTTACACACAATTTGCCAAACTCGGTGGGACCGAATGGTTAAACTCGGTCGGACCGATTCAGCAAACCTAGGGACCGTTAGAATTTTCGGTGGGACTGAGATGCAACTCAGTAGGACCGATATGGTTAGGGTTAGAGCATAACGTAATCTCGGTGTGACCGATTACACAAACTCGGTGGGACCGATTTTGGTAATAAGCTAACCAGAGAGTTGGTCAGGTAAACTCGGTGGGACCGATTCGCTCATCTCGGTGAGACCGAAATGTTACAAAAGGGAAACAGAGAGTTTACATTGCAATCTCGTGGGACCGATCGCTCATCTCGGTAAGACCGAAACGTTACGAAGGGAAACAGAGAGATTACAATCACATCTCGGTGAGACCGAGATCCCTATCGGTGAAACCGAATTGCTAGGGTTTGTGGAGTGGCTATGACATTTGAAACTCAGTGGTGCCGGATAGATAGAATCGGTGGGGCCGAGTTTGGCTTTTGGTTTAGGTCATATGTGGATGTGGGAAGGTAGTTGAGGGTTTTGGAGCATATCACTAAGCACTTTGAGCAAGCAAGCCATTAAGCAACACCTCATCCCTCCTTGATAGTATTGGCTTTTCCTATAGACTCAATGTGATCTTGGATCACTAAAATATAAAATGTAGAGTCCTGATCATGAAGCTTGAGCCAAACTTTTTGTCCTTAGAATTTTGAGGGATCCACTTTCCTCATCCATGCCATGCCATTCATTGAGCTTTTCCTGAAATATTAATCTTGGAATAATGTTAGCTCAATGAGCTATATGTTGTTAGGAATTACCAAAACCACCCGGGGATAGTTGCACTTTTAGTCTCCCCCTTTTTGGTAATTGATGACAACATATAGATCAAAGCTTCGACAAATGATAATAAGAGTGAAAGATATCGTAGCTTTGAGAAGTATGTGAAAAGCAAGAGCTCCCCCTAAATTTGTGCATATCTTAAGATTTGCTTTGGACTGCAAATGCACAATGAGTTAGGATCATGGGTTACTCTTCTATGTCACATACATCTTGGTGGAGCGCTCAAAATGATAAGAATTAAATACATGCACTCATCACCAAGCAAAGTGGATGATCATATAAGGATAAGTAAGATAATATCATCTAACAAGCATAAGTGTAGCTTATGATCAACCACATGATCATCAATGTCTCATAGATAATAGCGTAGTATCTCAAGCAATCAAAAGACAAACAAAGTTCAACCACCAAGGCAAGAGAGAATAAAAAGCAACGCTCTCTCTCGAAGCCTATGATCTATACATTTTTCTCCCCCTTTGGCAACAAGTTACCAAAAAGTTCATAGAAAATGCATAGCACTAGAACGTCTCTCAGGCTTGGTCTTCAGGTGGTGGTGTCCGGAGAACTCCAAGGACGAAGGCTTCAGTTGAAGTAGATGGAGCTGTTGGGGTAGGTGCTGGAGCTGGTTGCGCTGGAGCTATAGCTGGTGCAGATGAAGTGACTCTAGTGTCTGGTATAGGCACTGCAGCAGATCTCTGAGCTCGAGGCACTCTGGCAAATGCATCAGTGGTTGTCTTGCCCTTCCTCTCCTGCATGTCATCCTGTAGCTGCTCCACAACAGACTGAATCTCAGTTACTTTGACATCTAAATCATATAATTTTTGTTCCAAGATTCTTTCCAGGCTCTCCTGGTTTTGAGTTAGGGTGGCCAACCCCTTCTCAATCCTCAGAGATGATGCTATCAAGTAACCAAGCTGGTCCTGCTTGCTTTTCAAAAGGTACTCAGATGCCTCCTCTTGAGTTGGCATCTTGGCAGCCTTCTCCATCTTTGCCTTCTCCTTCTTTGCTTGTGCTTGCACTGAGGAGGGTTCATCTTCATTCATCACAACTTGGTTGTCCTCGAAGTCAGGATAGATAGGCAAGTGTTCCTTATCCAACAAGTATGTGACTGTGCCCATCTTTGAGTTTATCAACTCCTGGATCTGTGGGGCATATCCACAACTTCTTTTCTGGTCAGCTGCAGTCCTCTTGATAGTCTCAACTATAAGGCTCATGACCTTGAACTTCTGTGGCACATCAAATATATGTAGCAAGTTAATTGCATGGCCTCTGATCATTCTGTGATCACCATACTTGGGCAAGAGAGTGTGCCTAAGGATCCAATTGATTGTGGGCAGCCCTGACAGCAAGTGTTTTACTGACCCAAACTGGTGAGTCTCAAGATCATCTTCAGGAATCTCCTTGTACATATTTGCCATAGAGTTGTGATCCATCTTATTCTTGGCATAGACATCCAAGTCATCTTCTTTTTCCTTAGGTGCATTGATCAGATTTGCCCATTCCTCAATAGTTGAGTGGTACCTTGTACCTTCAGACATCCATACTATCCTGTCATCTGGATAGAAGTGTGCTGTGGAGTAGAATTGCATTATGAGCTCCTCATTCCACTTTGTGAGCTTCTGCCCAACAAAGTCTGCAACTCCACAATCACTGAAGCTGTCAAACACACCAGGATAGTGTTCCTCATTTTCCTTGATATACTTCCAGTCGACCCATCTCATTTCACACACTATAGGCTTCTTGTCCAACAACACTGTCTCATAGAAATCCTGCTGTTCCTTTGTGTGGAACCTGTAATCAACAACAGTCCTTCTCCTGGTAGCATATGGATCTGTCTCTCTCCATTTCCTCAGTCCTGAGTCTCTCCTGATCTTCATGTTCTCAGCCACAGGATGAGCATCATTGTGGTCTGGAATTTTTGGCTTCAATTTTCTCAGAACATGCTCTTCATCTTCTTCTTCAGCAACAGTCTCAGGCACTGGGGCCTTGTTCTTCTCAGCAGCTGGTATATTTCTGGTATTTCTCTTTGGTGCAGTCTTTGGCTTGGAGGCAGCTTTGGGTGCTTCTTTGGGCTTTGATGTTGCAGCCCTGTCCTGATAGCATCACCCATACGCTTCTGTGCCTTGGGTGCTGGTGCAGCAACCTCTTCTTCCTCTTCTTCTTCCATCATGGAAGCCTTTCCAATCACTCTGGCCATGGTCTTCTTGACCCTTTCCTTCCTTTTCTTTCCTTCTGCAGCAGGCTCTTTGGGTTGAGATTCCAAAGATGCTTGAGAGGATGCTCTGGCCTTAGACATTGGTTGTCTTCCTGCTGGCCTTTTGATCTTCATTCTTGGCTTAACTGCAGCTGAGTTGTACTCCTTCTTAACCACTTTCTTCTTTGATGTGGCCTCATCCTCAGTGGCCACATAGTCTTCATCCTCAGACTCTGAAGTTTTCTTCTTGCTTGCTCTAGTGGCAGCCTTTGGCAAATTTCTTGGGGTGCTCCTGCTACCATCATCTGAACTGCTAGAGGGACTAGTGCCCTCACTCAGGTGAACCTGCTCCTCTGACCTGTTCTGGCTGTCACTCTGGTCATACATGTTGCAAACACTGACAGCAGACCCTGTGAATAGATTGTAGATGAGATAGAGTGGATGAGCATCACAAAATACAGAGATTTTTGCAAAAGAATGAGTCAAAAACTTAGTTTTAGTTTTCCACAGAAAGCATTTCGGATCAACCGATTTGCAAACTCGGTGATACTGAGGCAGCTGTTGGAACCTAAACTAGTGAACTCGGTCAGACCGAGTCACAGTTCGGTGGCACCGAGACTGCTAGGGTTTCACAAAGTCCTGAACTCGGTCACATCGATTTGTAATTCTCGGTCAGACCGAAAATTACATGTGCAATGGCCTTGGCCGAATCGGTGGAACCGAGTTCTGCAACCCGGTGGGTCCGAGATGGTTTCGGCGGAAACCTAACCCTAAATTTTTGATTCAACTCTAATCTACGAAGTGTTTTGACTGGATAGAAGTGTTTCAATCGTGGTAAGAATCATAATGAACACAATGTGCTAGGAACCGGACGGGGATAGCACTGTGATCGAGTCCATACCCTAGTTCGGCGATGAACTCGCTACGGCGGCAACGGCGGGGAAGAATTCCGTTGATGGTGGTGGAGACCAGCGACAGGAGGCGGCTGGCGACGAGGAGGACGATCCGGAGACCCAGGAGGCAGAGCGAGCTATGCACGGGCGAAGGGGTTTCGGAGAAATTTCTAAAATTTTGCCCGTGAGTATATATAGCCCGACCCTGTCGGTGTGACCGAGTGGAACAACTCGGTGGCACCGAGATGCATAACTGTTGACAGTTACAGCAACTCGGTGTGACCGAAAAGTTCAAATGGGTTGCACCGAGATTGAAAACCTAGATCGACTTAGTGATCTCGGTATGACCGAAATGGAGGAATCGGTCAGACCGAAACACACAAAGAAGTTTTGGAAGTTTAAGTCTATGACGAATCGGGGACTTCGAGTGCTCCTCACACAAAGTGGTTCGAATCTGACTTGATCAAATTTTGTGATGTAGCATGAATAGAGTTTGAGATGAGAAAAGCATAGATAGCTAGAGAGGATTCTTAGGTATTCTTGTCCATCCACTTGGCAAAAGAAAAGAAAACCAATCAATCAAAACAACAAGTGGATGTCCTCGAATGAGTAAAATATGCAATCAACATGCTCACACAATAAAATGGCAATTGAAATATGTGGCAAAGCATGCACATCCAATTCTAGCATCTATCAAACAATTTGCGATGACTAGGTCATCTATATATGAGTATATTGACTTAGGAGTCAAATGAGAACATTTGATCATAGGTCATACTCATCATTTAAGCACAAGTGGGGTTACCACTTTTACATAAAGCATTGTTGTGTTCACACCATTAGAGTTGCTTTATCTCAATTCTTAGATTAAAGCTCCCCCTAGATGTGAGATCCCCCCCTAAGAGGGATGAACTAACCTTGGGTTTTGTCGATGATGACTTCATGTAGATGTTGAAGATGTGGATGCTCAATGTTGATGTAGATCATTTGGAGCTATCCATTGGAGTGAGTTGCACTTTCAATACCTACACGGGTTAGTCCCACAAGGAACAAACAAGGATATCCATAGACATAGAGTGATGCACACACAAGATGATGTCTATGAAAGCTTTTAGGTTACCTTGTCCCTTGTCTTACCAACAAGAGGGTTTGTGAATCCTTGAACTAGTGCAAGATATGGAAGTTGATTGCACTTGTTCTTGCCAAGATGATAAGAGTGAAGTATGTTGGCGGAGTCACCCTCAAGAACTCTCTAGTTCTTCTTCTTCGGGATCCACACTATCTTGATGGGAATCCTCGGTGTTGTAGTTGTACTTGATGAAGTGGAACTTGAAGTAGTCTTGGGAACCCACTTGACCAAGGCCTTAGGAGCTTCTTCAAATGCATCAATTTCCTCTTGAAGCTTGTCCTTGCCTTTTTGCTTGTGGTCTTGTGGTGGAAGATCATCTTGAGCTTGTGTCCCTTTGAGAGAAGTAGGATCATACTCCTCTTGTTGAGGAACAAACTTCGTCTTGGGGTATTGATCTTCTTCCCACTCAACTCCATTGGCATTGAACTTTCGTTCAAAACCAACACCTTGATTCTTCCGGTGCCTTCCTTGCTTGCATACAATTTCCTCGAATTGCTTACTTCCAGCAAGGCTCTTGTAAACACCTTTCTCTATAATTCCCTTCAATAAGCTATTTTCTTGCTCAAGTATAACTTGGCTAAGAGAATCATTAGTGGAATCAATAGAACTACTAGAAGCAACAATATTGGATTTAGCATGATTATTGTTACTACTACAGGAAGAATCTTTCTTGTTCTTGTTACTAGACTTGACTTGAGGCATGTAAGTGGATAAGAGTAAACGCTTGGCAATGTAAGAAGAATTTTTCTTGCGAAGATCATCATTGATTGCCTTTAAGAACTCATGCTCTTGCTCAAGGTTGAGCTTTTCAAAGCGCAATTTCTCATGAGTCCTTAAAAGTTCTCGGTGATCTCCTAAGATAGTTTCATGAGCTAACTTAAGAGTGTTTAGTTCTTTAGTTAGAGACCCAATCTTCTCCTTATCATTGTCATTCGTTTTATCTTGATTAGCATGATTAATTGACGTTTCATCATAGTATTCATCACTAGAGTTGTCAACAAGTAAATCATCATCACCTAACAAGTCATCTTCATCACTACTGAAATCAACATACTCGGGGTGTGATACCTTTGGGCCTTTAGCCATGAAGCTTGTTCCAACTCCTTCATTTGGTGAGTCAAATATGTCGTAGGAGTTGGTTGTCACAAGTGCTAGACCGGCAACACCTTCATCTTGAGTATATTCGGAGTCGGAGTGATAGCTTCTCTCGGAGTGGTTGTCGGAGTCGGAGCCGGATACCCATTCACCAACATGACCTTGATGTCTTCGTTTTGTGTAGCTCCTTGATGACTTGTCCTTTCTTTCCAAATCCTTGCTTCTTCGTGAGGGTCTTCGTTCATAACGATCATCTCTACTGCTTCTTTCTCTAGATGGTGATTCTTCTCTTCTCTTGTAGGGGGTCGTACACTCATTGGAATAGTGTCCAGGCCTTCCACAATTGTAGCAGTTTCGCTCTCGACTAGAAGATCTTTTGTCATTGTAGGACCTTGACTTGGAGCTTCTCTCTTTGCTCCTACTCTTGTAGAACTTGTTGAAGTTCTTCACCATTAAGCTCAATTCTTCATTGAAGGTTTGTTTCTCACTCGATGATGTGGGGGCTTCACATGAGGCTTTGTAAGCACCACTTGATTTGTTGTGAAGTTCCTCTTTATCCTTGAGTGACATCTCATGAGCAACAATTCTTCCGATGACTTTCGTTGGCTTGAGATCTTTGTAATTGGGCATCATTTGGATCAATGTGCACACGGTATCATATTTTCCATCCAAGACTCTTAGGATCTTCTTGATGATGAATCTATCGGTCATCTCTTCACTCCCTAAGCCGGCAATCTCATTTGTGATAAGAGCAAGCCTAGAGTACATTTCAGCGACACCTTCACCATCCTTCATTTTGAACTTGTCAAGTTGACTTTGAAGCACATCCAACTTGGATTCCTTGACGGAGTCGGTACCTTCGTGCATATCAATCAAAGTATCCCAAATTTCCTTTGCATTCTCAAGACGGCTGATTTTGTTGAATTCTTCAGGGCACAGTCCGTTGAAGAGGATATCACAAGCTTGAGCGTTGTATTGTAGCATCTTCAACTCATCCGCGGTAGCTTCATGATTCGGTTCTTTCCCATCAAAGAATTCACCTTGCAAGCCAACACACAGAATAGCCCAAACGGCGGGGTTATGTCCAAGAATATGCATTTTCATCTTATGCTTCCAACTAGCAAAATTAGTACCATCAAAGTAAGGACCTCTACGGTGATAATTTCCCTCGCTAGAGGCCATACTCTCCTAGGTTGTGAAACCAAGGCTATGACCACCAAAAGCTTGGAAATCAAAGTAAATGGAGACCAAAGCTCTAATACACTTGTAGGATCGAATGTATGTCTAGAGGGGGGTGATTAGACTACTTGACCAAATAAAAATCTAGCCTTTTCCCAATTTTAGTTCTTGGCAGATTTTAGCTATCTTAGCACAAGTCAAGCAATCTCCACACAATTCAAGCAAGCATGCAAAAGAGTATATGAGCAGCGGAAAGTAAAGCATGCAACTTGCAAGAATGTAAAGGGAAGGGTTTGGAGGATTCAAACGCAATTGGAGACACGGATGTTTTTGTCGTGGTTCCAATAGGTGGTGCTATCGTACATCCACGTTGATGGAGACTTCAACCCACGGAGGGTAACAGTTGCGCGAGTCCACGGAGGGCTCCACCCACAAAGGGTCCACGAAGAAGCAACCTTATCTATTCCATCATGGCCGTCGCCCATGAAGGATTTGCCTCACTAGCGGTAGATCTTCATGAAGTAGGCGATCTCCTTGCCCTTACAAACTCCTTGGTTCAACTCCACAATCTTGTCGGAAGCTCCCAAGTGACACCTAGCCAATCTAGGAGACACCACTCTCCAAGAAGTAACAAATGGTGTGTTGATGATGAACTCCTTGCTCTTGTGCTTCAAATGATAGTCTCCCCAACACTCAACTCTCTCTCACAGGATTTGGATTTGGTGGAAAGAAGATTTGAGTGGAAAGCAACTTGGGGAAGGCTAGAGATCAAGATTCATATGGTTGGAATGGAATATCTTGACCTCAACACAAGTGTAGGTGGTTCTCTCTCTCAGAAAATGTGTATTGGAAGTGTAGGTATGTTCTGATGGCTCTCTCCACGAATGAAGAGTGGGTGGAGGGGTATATATAGCCTCCACACAGAATCTAACCGTTACACACAATTTGCCAAACTCGGTGGGACCGAATGGTTAAACTCGGTCGGACCGATTCAGCAAACCTAGTGACCGTTAGGATTTTCGATGGGACTGAGATGCAACTCGGTAGGACCATATGGTTAGGGTTAGGGCATAACGTAATCTCGGTGTGACCGATTACACAAACTCGGTGGGACCAATTTTGGTAATAAGCTAACCAGAGAGTTGGTCAGGTAAACTCGGTGGGACCGATTCGCTCATCTCGGTGAGACCGAAATGTTACAAAAGGGAAACAGAGAGTTTACATTGCAATCTCGGTGGGACCGATCGCTCATCTCGGTAAGACCGAAACATTACGAAGGGAAATAGAGAGATTACAATCCCATCTCGGTGAGACCGAGATCCCTATCGGTGAAACCGAATGCTAGGGTTTATGGCAGTAGCTATGACATTTGAAACTCGGTGGCGCCAGATAGATAAAATCGGTGGGGCCGAGTTTGACTTTTGGTTTAGGTCATATGTAGATGTGGGAAGGTAGTTGATGGTTTTGGAGCATATCACTAAGCACTTTGAGCAAGCAAGCCATTAAGCAACACCTCATCCATCCTTGTTAGTATTGGCTTTTCCTATAGACTCAATGTGATCTTGGATCATTAAAATATAAAATGTAGAGTCTTGATCTTGAAGCTTGAGCCAAACTTTTTGTCCTTAGAATTTTGAGGGATCCACTTTCCTCATCCATGCCATGCCATTCATTGAGCTTTTCCTGAAATAGTAATCTTGGAATAATGTTAGCTCAATGAGCTATTTGTTGTTAGGAATTACCAAAACCACCCGGGGATAGTTGCACTTTCACATGGGCCAACTCATGGGACACACGCCCTCTCTCAACCCTGATGTCAATGAATGGTTGGCCACGCATACTCAACATACAACTGCTCTTAAGGATCACTTGGCATGTGCCCAGTGCAAATACAAACACTTTGCCAACAAGAAGCGCTCTGACAGAGTATTTGCACAAGGGGAAATTGACTATTTGAGACTGCGGCCTTATGCTCAATCAACAGTGGTGAATCGCCCTTGTCGGAAGCTGGCGCTGAAGTTCTTTGGACCATACAAGATAGTGGACAGGATCGGCAGTACTGCATACAAGTTGGAGTTACCAAGAGGAAGTCAAGTCCATCCTATTTTCCATATGTCACAGCTCAAGAATCATGTGCTAGATCATACGCCGGTGTTCACCACTCTGCCAGTACCGATCGATCTCTCTGCTCCGGGGGTTTGTCTTGAAGAAATACTGGACCAATGACTGGTCGAGAAAGGGAACGTGTCCCATCTTGAGATACTGGTCAAGTGGGCGAAAATTCCTGCTGCTTCAGCCACCTGGGAGGACTACGAGGTGCTCAAGAAACGCTTTCCAACAGCACCGGCATGAGGACACGCTGGTTCTTCAGGGCGGGTACTGTAAGTGACAAGGAGTCAAGTACAGAGGCGATCGCAGCGGCAAAGGCGTGAAGAGTTTAAAAGATGACCAAGGGGCTTTTGGGTCGCGTGATGTATGGGCCGGTGGGCCGAGTGTTGGGTTGTAAGCCGCGGTATATAAGTGAGCGAGTAGCGTGCTGTACGGTATGAAGTTTGAAATTGAAATCATTCTAGCCCCTCGCTTTCTATTATCTTCTCCTGTGCTCTCTCTCTTTCTTCCTCAGCTCCGATTCCCCTTTCCCCTACCTGCTACTCGGCTAGCCGCCGTCGATTCTGTCTGTCCCAAGGGCGTGACAGGCACATGCATGCATGCGTGCCTAGCCAGCTACAAACATACGTGCATGCACTCCCTCCGCTCCATGCTACTCCCTCCGAGTCCCACAATATAAGAGCATCTACGGCCGGACGCATCAAACTCGCCTCATATGTCTGGGAGGACAGCTCAATCATTGACCAGTCATATTTTTTCAACCCAGACGGATATCTCAAACGGATCTCAAATGTCTAGGCTTACTGGCACCCTCCATATCCAGCCCACTGGATATGAGGGCACCCGGGTGCACCTGCCACGTCGGACCCGGCTCACACTGGCCCACCTGACCCCATATATATTCGTTCCCAACCCGGCCAGGCCTACGAGGTCACCGTCTGCTACAAATTAGTTTAGGTTTTAATTGAACGAATGAAATATCATTCAGTTTATATAAAATATATCCAATTTATGTCTGTTTGCATGAATTATGCCATCTTTGCATGAATTATGTCTGAATCTATTTTTATTACGGACAAAGGTTTACGGTTAACTTTGAATGGCCGGCTCTTCGTATCACTTTTCGCAGACACGTCCATAAACAAATACTATATCCAGCGTTGAAGATGCCCTAAGAAAATACACACATAATAGAATACAATGCTTGTATTTGTTTAGAAGGTACACGGTTGACAGATGTTTATATATACTACTCAAGTAAGTATTGCGAATTATTACTACAAATACATCACGCATCACTAAAACCTTGACTGGAAGTTTTGAATACTACTAAAAGGAAAATCAAATAATTTTTTTTGCGATGAGAAAAACAAACTCTCGACCTATAAGTATATAATAACACTGTAGTAGTAATAATAATCTTCTGAACTACAAATGATCTAAAAGGAAAAACAACGTTTCTATCGGTTTTCTATCAATTTTTCCTTGATTTTCTTTGGTTTTTTTCTTCCATTTTATGTTTTATAATACATGCCTATTTTATGCAACACAAGTTGTACATTTTTTGTGTATATCAGAAATATTATTTTAATACACATTGAACATTTTTCAATTATATGATTAATATTTTTGGAAATACATCATTTTGAATATATTTTTGATATGTGTTGACCATTTTTCAAATACATGGTGATACTTTTTTATTGAATGATAGGGAACATTTTTCAAACTACAGGGTCATTTTTTTACATCATACAGTAACATTTTTTAAATGTCACAGACATCTTTTGAAATGTGTGAGCATTTTTAAAATGCAGTGGACCTTTTTTTCAATGGTATGAATTATTTTTTAAATTACAGAAACATATTTTTCACACTATAAAAATATTTCACGTGCATCTTTTTGAAATGAATAATGTTTAAATATCACATACATTTCTTGAGTGATATCAACATATTTTATAACTACGCTAACAATATTTTTACATTGCATTAACATTTTCAAATTCACGGTTTTTACATTATTCAAGTAATTTATCATTTTGAAATGTATGTATTAGAATATTTATCCTTTTGCACGACGGGGAACTCGTCAAGATTGGGACACATCCGTCGCCGTCCGCTACAAATTAGTTTAGGTTTTAGTTGAACGGACGAAATATCATTCGGTTTATATAAAATATATCGAATTTATGTCCGTTCGCATGAATTCTGTTGTCTTTGCATGAATTATGTCTGAATCTATTTGTATTACGGATGAAGGTTTACGGTAAGCGTTGTATGACCGGCTCTTCATATCACTATCTACGAACATGACCATAGACAAATACAATATCTGGTGTTGGAGATGCCTTAAGAAAATACACACACAATAGAAAGTACACGGTTGACTTAAGAAAATACACACACAATAGAAGGTACACGGTTGACGGTTGTTTATACATATTACTCAAGTATAAGTATTGCGAATTATTACGACAAAATACATCACGCATCACTAGAACCTTGACTGGAAGTTTTGATGAGAAAAACAAGCGCTTGACAAGTATATAAAACTGTAGCAGTAATAACAATCTTCTGAATAACCGGCGGGCAGCATGAGTCCGTTGCACATTCGAATTCTTGACCAAGGACGTTGCTCGTGTGTGATTGTGATCGACCGTGGAAGAAGAACTAATGCTGCAGGCCCTGAAGCAGGCCTCGGAACCTCTCCACGTTGCCACCGAACCGCCCGTCCTTCAAAATCCTGAAGGCCAGAAGCGCGCGCACGCCGGCGGCGCCTGCGAGGCGAGGGCTCCCCCACGGCAGATGGATGCGCAGGTTAGTGGCGATGTGGTCCAGCCCCACCGGCATGCCCGTGCAGTTGGCCGCCATCGTGGCGACGTCGTAGACCTGCTGGCCGAGGTAGTACCGCATGGCGCCGAGGAACCCGGCCACGTCGTGCGGCAGCGGGGCGCCGCCCGTGACAATCTTGAGGAGGTACGCCACGTGGTAGGCACCGGCGTGGGTGACCCACGACAGCGGCCGCCCGTGCCCGGCACCGATGAGGCCGGAGCCCATGAGCAGCGCGCCGAGCATGTAGGCGTCGACGCCGTGGTTGCGGAGCGTGTCGAGGTCGAGGCCGCGGCGGGCGAGGTAGTCGAGGGCCTTGGCGTCGTGCGGGTCGGCGAGGCGGCAGAAGTCGCGGAGGTTGAACTCCCAGGCGACCTGCTGGCCTTGGTGGTCGCAGACGGCGATGCCGACCTGGAGCGGCTTGAGGCCGTCCACGTTGGCCTTCATGAGCGCGTAGCGGTGCTCCACCGGCAGGCTGCTGAGGTCCTGGTCGGCGGCGTGGACGACTCCAGGGTAGTGCACGTCGACAGCGATGTAGCGGGCGCACGCGGCGAAGCTCTGGAGGTAGGCCCACTCTTCGTTGAAGTTCCCCGCCCACACAGGGCGCACCTGGACCGGCAGCTCCGGCTGTACCGGCGGCAGGGGAGCAGCGTGGAAGGTAAACGGCGGGGGCTGCACCACCTGCACGGGAAACATGTGGTTGAAGTTGAAGCGCCGCGGCGGCGGTGGAAACATGGCGACCATGCCGGCGGCCGGGTTCACGGCGATGCGCCCACGGTGCATATCTCGATCTTGATCTCTTGTTGACTTGTTAGATTAGAGATCTCTTGTTGTAATTGTGTTGCTATAAGCGGCGCAGAGGCGTATATAAAAGGAGGGTGCGGAGCTGCGGTCGGACAAGAAAAGGAGCTGCAGTCGGAGTCGGACACAGGATTGGGTTTCGAGTTAGATACGGTACGACGCTCATATAGAAATTGTGGGACTCGGACACACGTCGGCGGGGTGGCGACGCGTGCTCTCTCGTCGCCACCGTCAGATGAGTAAATTGCACAAAACCATCACTTTGAAGGCAAGGTTTGTGAAAATCACTACAATACATTTTTTTGCAGAAAACACCATATCTTTCGTAATCTTTTTTACAGAAAGCACTGATCGGCGGATCGGGGTCAGTTAAGCTTGTTTATGACAGGTGGGGCCCTTTTTTGTGTACGTGGCACCGTCGGCTGTCCCGACAGCCGTTAGACGGCGTTTGACGGCGCCGTATGCCTCTGTTTGATGGACCGGTCAAAAGACCGGTCGGTGCTACCCCCACTCCCCACTCCCCACTCTGTCTCGCTGCTCTCTCGCTCACTCCTCCTCTGTCTTGCTCCTCTGCTTTGGTCGCCGCACCCGCAGCCGCGTCGCCGCGCCCCTGCTGCGTCGCAATGGTGTCCTGGAGCGATGGGTCCGATAGCAGTGAGCACACCGTGGAGTACGTCAACTCAGGTTCTGACGACGGCAGAATTAAGGTAAGTTCAGATTTTTAAGGTTAGGGTTTGTGATTTGGAGGATTTCTTGAATGAGCTTATTTGCTGACATGTGGATCAAATCTCTGGTATTCCTATGCACTACAGATCCCTGCTACCACTGAAGACTCCGATTTCGAGGGACCTGAAACGGAGTTGCTTGTTCTCTGCAATGAACATGGGAAGGCCGCAGAAAGGCGTGTTGCTTTCGAAGGAATCCACACTGGCAGGAGGTTTCTTTGCTGTGCTGAGAAGGTATATTGTGATTTGTTTTCTCTGGATCTGCCTTTGTTTGTGCTCTGCCTTTGTTTTCTCTCGATCTGTACTGTGGAGGCAGGCATTGCAGTTTAGTGTTAAGTTTAGTTGTATTGTTTAGTTAGGAAAATGGATCAGAAGCAATTGCTTACTCTGGCAGCATATTTTCCCCTTGGTCTGGCAACATTGTTAAGTTAGGTCACTTTGTTTAGTGTAGCATGCTATTAATAATTTAAGATAGAATATGCATGGGTTACTGGAGCAGGACAGAGGATGCAACTTGTTTAGTATGACATGTTAGGTCATTTGATTGATTCTGTTTACTTTATAGCAGGACAACATTGTTTAAGTAGCATGACGACATGTTTAAGTAGTCCTCTCTTTAGCTAGCAAGCTCAAGCTCTAAATTTGAGGATAGTAATTAAATAGTGTTGCTTGGAAGCATTCTAATGTTTTTGTTTATATTAATTCTGATTTTGTTCAGGAAGGTAGAAATTGTGGATTAGTTGAATGGATTGATCTAGCTTGGCCCAACACCCTTGAGAATGCATTAGCCAAGTTATGGTTTATGTACGAACAAAGTAGGAGAGACAGGACTGAGGAAAATCTTTTGCATTCATTTGTTGTTCATGACTTGACACAAGAGAAGAAGAAGCTACGGGAGAGCTATGAGAAGTTGGTTGGAGATGTGAATGGACTTTTGGATGCTCAGGAAAGGAGGGTAGAGGTAGAAAGGAAATATCTTGAAACCAACAAGATTCAGGAGAAGTATGACATGGTTAAGAACCTAGCAGCTGCTCAAGCAAATGTCATTAGGAACATGAAGCTCAAGCTAGCTGAAGAGAGGAAGAACTTGCAGAACCACATTGATGAGTTGAAGAAGACAGTTGAAGAGAGCAATGTGGAGCTGCAGGGAGTCAAGGCCATCATAAATGGATAAGCAGGTGGTTCTGGAAGAGAAGAATGGGTAATATCATTGGGCATTTGCTGACCTTTTGCAGAGTGTGGTTTGGCATTTGCTGTAATGATGGTAGTTTAAATTCTCTGAACTATGAGTACTTCTGAACTATGGTGATGTAATGTAGTAATCTTCAACTATTATTATGTATGGATTTGAACTAATGCGAAATGTGGTGGTATTTGGAGGTGCTAAATGTGATCTTAAGTAAGATGCTTGCAAATTGATGATTGTGATCTTAAGTATGTTTCTGTGCAACTGGTGTTTTTTAGCTTAGTAAGCTATTTACAGTTGTTGAATTTGATCTTAAGTGTGTTTATGCTCAACTGATGATTGTGAGGCATCAAGTAGGCTCAACTATGGTTTTTTTGGCTTTTTATCGATGAGGAGGCATCAAGTAGGCTCACTTATGGGTTTTTTGGCTTTTTATCGACCCCGAGGAATCAAGTAGGCTCAACTAGGGTTTTTGGCTTTATATCGACGCCGAGGCATCAAGTAGGCTCATTTAGGTTTTTTGGCTTTTTATCGACCCCGAGGCATCAAGTAGGCTCGACTATGGTTTTTGGCTTTATATCGACGCCGAT
>NC_041384.1:655450687-655515836 GCF_002162155.2 Triticum dicoccoides | reverse complement strand
TCGACCCCGAGGCATCAAGTAGGCTCACTTAGAGTTTTTTGGCTTTTTATCGACCTCGAGGCATCCGGTAGGCTTTTTTGGCTTTTTATCGACGCCGAGGCATCAAGTAGGCTCAACTATGTTTTTGGCTTTATATCGATGCTGAGGCATCAAGTAGGCTTTTTTGGCTTTTTATCGACCCCGAGGCATCAAGTAAGCTTTTTTGGTTTTTTATCAACGTTGAGGCATCAAGACTAGCATCACAAGGGTAAGTTATGGGTTTCTGGCTTCTTGGTGATTGGCACAACATTATCATCACAAGAGTAGCACCATCATCATAACTAGAGTAGCACTAGATTAGTTGATCATCCCACTTGATCATTACAGTACAAGAACCTAAGTTGGTCATTACAGTACCAGAACATAACTTGATGATCACTTGGTCATCAAAATAGAAGTAGTGTCACAACATGGTAAAAGCATACTTTGGATCACAACATCAATCCCATGCTGCACCAGAAGCAGTCAGGTAGTCTTTTATCTTCTGGGTTGGCTTTCTGACTCTCTGGGAACCACTGTTTGGTCTTGGAGGCAAGAAAGATGCCCTTGCTCCCTTTGCAGCAGTTGAAGCCCTAGTTTGTGGAGCCTTACCCTTTGCAGCAGCATTAGCAGTTCTTGTTGATGGTGCAGTGGGAGTAGATGGAGTCCTCCTTGCTGGTGCTGGTGCAGTGGCAGTAGATGGAGTCCTCCTTGCTGGTGCTGGTGCAGTGGCAGAAGATGAAGTTCTTCTTGCTGGTGCTGGTGCAGTGGCAGTAGATGTAGGCCTTCTTGCTGGTGCTGGTGCAGTGGCAGCAGATGCAGCCCTTCTTGCTGGTACTGGTGCTGGTGCAGTGGCAGTAGATGCAACCCTTCTTACTGGTGCAGCAGAGGAGGCAGCAGTAGCAGCATCAGGTGGGTAAGAAGAGCTGCTTGGCTGCAAAAAGAACACAAGTAATTCAACATTTTTGTTACATGCGTAGAGAACACAAGTAATTTAGCATGTTTTGCATAGACAACATTACAAGGCAATTACCTATGAATGGTCTGCAGCCATTGAGGAACCCTTCTTTGCATCCATTCAGGCAGATGAAAAGTCCATGAAACCTAGGGTTCTTGCTAGGATGCTCCCTAATATGTTGTGTTGTCACAATACATCTAGAACCTGGATTGGTGTCTAAGACAGCCTCTAAATAATCCCTAATCCTGGTGTATTGGGCCTTTTGATCTCCTAAAACAACATTCTTTGCTGCCTTCCTAGCCCTGTAGGCCATGTGGGTTGAAATATCCACTCCATACTTGCTCTTTGTAGTGTTAATTATTGTTGTTATTGTTGTGTTAGGGTCATTCCTCACTGCCTCCTCACAATATTTTGCAACCCACTTGACAGTGACTTTGGTGCTCTCTGACACAGAAGGGCATGTGTGCACCAAATACAGCTTTCTAATGGTAAATGTCTTCTCATTTGCAATCTGAGAAGCTGCTATATAAAAAGGGCATTGCTCATCTATGCACTGTGTTATAACCCTGTCACTGCAGTTTCTGTGGTACTCATAGTTCCTGTTCTGTGATATGTGCAGGGTTTGGAGTGCAGTTCTGAACTGGTACACATCAATGAAGCAAAGATGCTTCACAAATTGGTTTTATGGGTCAGCTCTGTCCTCAGCATACCATAACCTTGGCTTCGTCTTCTTTGCTCTGCTCTTCCTACCATTGGGCAACACATAAGCCATTGCCTCAGCACCATCATCATCTTCCAAACCCAGGTCTAACGGTTTTTTGTCCTCATCATCTAATGGTATCCAGTCATCCTCAAACATTTGCTCTACACTTCCATGTGATCTGCTAGTTGGCCCTTTTCTGTCTCTCTTGGCCTTATTCTTCTTCTCAATATGTTGACCACTCTCTTGCTCCTCTTCATTGTGTTTCTCCCCTTGCACCACTTCCTCCAATTCCTCCAATTCCTCCTCCTCTTGATCATCATCGTCCTCTTCTTCACCTGATGGATCATACAGTTCCTCCTCCTCATCTGTATCCCACATCTCCTCAACATCTGTGTCCCCTTCATAATGCAATAATGGATCATCCCTCTGTTTTTTCATTTCCTCAAGCCTAGCAAGGATATCCCCATATTCTGACAAATTATCATCATCACTATCCTCTTCATTGTCCATAACTGCAGCTTTCCTTTTCAAAGGAGTGACCTTCTCTTTTTCTTTCTCATTCTTCCTAAACATTGCAATTTCCTTTCTCCTTCTCTCCTTCATAACTTTTTCTATTTGTAGTTGCTCCTCTGAATTGTTTGTGCTCTGCTGTGTTTGAAACTGTGTTGGTCTTGGTTCTTCTACTGGTACTACTGCTGCTGTGTTTGAAACTGAACTAGGATGTGCATTGAACAACACTCCTTCTTCATCTACCTGATACAGTTGGGGCTCTCCAATTTCCTGCAGAGGGATCTGCTGCTCAATAACATTAGCACTGGAATTTATATGTGCAGGTTTGGGGGAACTGGCCCTAACAACTGTCACATTGAAAATCTTCTACTTCTATTGTACTATGTGGTCTAGAATTTCCTCCAGCATGTCATCATCCTCTATTTCTTGCATTCCTTCTATCCCTAGGCCAGGATCCTTCACATAGTACATGTAATCCCTCACCCCATATCCTTCAGTCTCTATCAGTGCAACTAGATTGTTAAAAGTGATGTCTGACAACATCATAGTTCTCTCAAGATTATCTCTATCATGAAAATGCATCATCAATTCCCAAACCTCATCATCCAGACTGCAAATTTATAAAGAAACATAGTGTTGTATAAGTGTTCAATTATAACACTTATGAAAAAGCATGACAACATCAATACATAGCTTTGGGTTGCTTAAGTAACCAATGTAGTACAAAGCAAAAAACTGCAATAACCCTAGCTTTGGTTCATTAAGATCTACTGCAATACAGATCAACACATCAAATAATTCCAACTATATAACCATAGCTTATTTCAACTAAATAAGACACACAGAACAACTAATTTAAACATAATGAGTTAATTTCAGAAAGAAATCATCGCAATAACAATCATAGGGCCAACAATATGCAATGGAGATGGGGAAGGGGATATCACTACACGCTAACCCTAGCCCTAGCCCTAGAAACGGATCAGATAAGTTCACAGAATAATGGATAAGGGAAGGGGATCTCACTATACACCGCTGAAGGATGAGGCGATGTGGTGGCTTCCATTGGGATTCGCCTTCACCGCCGCGGCGAAAGATCTAGCCGCCGTGTATTCCACCAAATACTGCACCTCCGCATCTCGCGTCGCCTTGCTAGGGTTCGAGCTCCCGCAGAGCTCACCGCCTGGGTCGGGATCCGCGACGCCTGCGCCACTGCTAGGAGGACCGCCGCCGCCAACAACGCCTGCTTTTGCCGGAGTAGCCATCTGCCTACGCGACGAGAGGAGGGGAGAGAGCGGCAGGAGAGTGGGGAAGAAGGCAGACGTGAGGAGGGGAGAGAGCGGCGGCACGAGAAGAGGGGGAGAAACGAACGGATGGGGGATGGAGGCATACGGCACCGTCAAACGCCATCTAACGGCTGTCGGGACGGCCGACGGTGCCACGTATGCAAAAAGGGCCCCACCTGTCATAAACAAGCTTAACTGACCCCGATTCGCCGATCAGTGCTTTCTGCAAAAAGATTACGGAAGACATGGTGTTTTCTACAAAAAAAATGTATTGTAGTGGTTTTCGCAAACCTTGTCTTCAAAGTGGTGGTTTTGTGCAATTTACTCTCTGCAGATCGCCTGGTGAAGATGAGTGCGAGCAAGGAGGATATGCAGCTGGAGATTGGATTAACTACCGTGCATGGGAGGTCCCGTGCACGGTCCAGCCATTGTTTGCTATGCCGTGATTCGTGCTAGACAGTGCAACTTACCCATATTTCTTTTCATATGATTCAAAGACTGTATCAATTTTATCTTTTGAACACGAAGTCAGATTTATCACCTGGTTGCAGACTTGCATTTCTCGTAATGAAACCTTCCAAACAAATCAATCTTGAATATATTTTGATAAAATTTAAAATTTAGGTTTTAAAACATGATGAAACTGGTAAAAAATATGATTTTTTTAGAAATCTAGGAAAAATAAAAAAATCTTAAAAAATCGAACAAACCTGACCTACTGGCGTACTCTTATAAAACTTTTGACAAAGAACTCCCTAAAAAATTCGAGTAGAAAAAATAATTTTTCCAAGACAATATTGAAGGAAATATGTCCTAGAGGCAATAATAAAGTTATTATTTATTTCCTTATATCATGATAAAAGTTTATTATTCATGCTAGAATTGTATTAACCGGAAACATAATACATGTGTGAATACATAGACAAACAGAGTGTCACTAGTATGCCTCTACTTGACTAGCTCGTTAATCAAAGATGGTTATGTTTCCTAACCATGGACAAAGAGTTGTCATTTGATTAACGGGATCACATCATTAGTTGAATGATCTGATTGACATGACCCATTCCATTAGCTTAGCACCCGATCGTTTAGTATGTTGCTATTGCTTTCTTCATGACTTATACATGTTCCTATGACTATGAGATTATGCAACTCCCGTTTGCCGGAGGAACACTTTGTGTGCTATCAAACGTCACAACGTAACTGGGTGATTATAAAGGTGCTCTACAGGTGTCTCCAAAGGTACATGTTGGGTTGGCGTATTTCGAGATTATGATTTGTCACTCCGATTGTCGGAGAGGTATCTCTGGGCCCTCTCGGTAATGCACATCACTGAACCTTGCAAGCATTGCAACTAATGAGTTAGTTGCGGGATGATGTATTACGGATCGAGTAAAGAGACTTGCCGGTAATGAGATTGAACTAGGTATGGGATACCGACGATCGAATCTCGGTCAAGTAACATACCGGTGACAAAGGGAACAACGTATGTTGTTATGCGGTCTGACCGATAAAAGATCTTCGTAGAATATGTAGGAGCCAATATGAGCATCTAGGTTCCGCTATTGGTTATTGACCGGAGACGTGTCTCGGTCATGTCTACATTGTTCTCGAACCCGTAGGGTCCGCACGCTTAAGGTTATGATGACAGTTATATTATGAGTTTATACATTTTGATGTACCGAAGTTTGTTCGGAGTCCCGGATGTGATCACGGACATGACGAGGAGTCTCGAAATGGTCGAGACATAAAGATTGATATATTGGAAGCCTATGTTTGGATATCGGAAGTGTTCTCGGTGAAATCGGGATTTTATCGGAGTACCGGGAGGTTACCCGAACCCCCCGGGAGGTATATGGGCCTTAGTGGGCCTTAGTGGAAGAGAGGAGAGGTGGCCATAGATGGGCCGCGCGCCCCTCCCCCCTTGGTCCGAATAGGACAAGGAGAGGGGGACGGCCCCCCTTCCTCCTCTCTCTCCTCTTTTCCCCCCTCCGCGAATCCTATTCCAACTAGGAAAGGGGGGAGTCCTACTCCCGGAGGGAGTAGGACTCCTCCTGGCGCGCCTCCTCTTGGCCGGCCAGCCCCCCCTTTTGAGCCTTTATATACGGAGGCAAGGGGCATCCCTAGAGACACAAGTTGATCTACGTGATCATATTCTTAGCCGTGTGCGGTGCCCCCTTCCACCATAGTCCTCGATAATATTGTAGCGGTGCTTAGGCGAAGCCCTGCGACGATAGAACATCAAGATCGTCACCACGCCGTCGTGCTGACGGAACTCTTCCCCGACACTTTGCTGGATCGGAGTCCGGGGATCGTCATCGAGCTGAACGTGTGCTAGAACTCGGAGGTGCCGTAGTTTCGGTGCTTGATCGGTCGGGCCGTGGAGAGGAACGACTACATCAACCAAGTTAACGCTTCCGTTGTCGATCTACAAGGGTACGTAGATCACACTCTCCCCCTCTCGTTGCTATGCATCACCATGATCTTGCGTGTGCGTAGGAATTTTTTTGAAATTACTACGAAACCCAACAGTGGCATCCGAGCCTAGGTTTTATGTGTTGATGTCATATGCATGAGTAGAACACAAGTGAGTTGTGGGCGATATAAGTCATACTGCTTACCAGCATGTCATACTTTGGTTCGGCGGTATTGTTGGACGAAACGGCCCGGACCGACATTACGCGTACGCTTACGCGAGACCGGTTCTCCCGACGTGCTTTGTACAAAGGTGGCTAGCGGGTGACAGTTTGTCCAACTTTAGTTGAACCGAGTGTGGCTACGCCCGGTCCTTGCGAAGGTTAAAACAACACCAACTTGACAAACTATTGTTGTGGTTTTGATGCGTAGGTAAGATTGGTTCTTGCTTAAGCCCGTAGCAGCCACGTAAAACTTGCAACAACAAAGTAGAGGACGTCTAACTTGTTTTTGCAGGGCATGTTGTGATGTGATATGGTCAAGACATGATGCTAAATTTTATTGTATGAGATGATCATGTTTTGTAACCGAGTTATCGGCAACTGGCAGGAGCCATATGGTTGTCGCTTTATTGTATGCAATGCAATCGCGCTGTAATGCTTTACTTTATCACTAAGCGGTAGCGATAGTCGTGGAAGCATGAGATTGGCGAGACGACAACGATGCTACGATGGAGATCAAGGTATCGCGCCGGTGACGATGGTGATCACGACGGTGCTTCGAGGATGGAGATCACAAGCACAAGATGATGATGGCCATATCATATCACTTATATTGATTGCATGTGATGTTTATCTTTTATGCATCTTATCTTGCTTTGATTGACGGTAGCATTATAAGATGATCTCTCACTAATTATCAAGAAGTGTTCTCCCTGAGTATGCACCGTTGCGAAAGTTCTTCGTGCTGAGACACCACGTGATGATCGGGTGTGATAGGCTCTATGTTCAAATACAACGGGTGCAAAACAGTTGCACACACGGAATACTCAGGTTATACTTGACGAGCCAAGCATATACAGATATGGCCTCGGAACACGGAGACCGAAAGGTCGAGCGTGAATCATATAGTAGATATGATCAACATAGTGATGTTCACCAACGAAACTACTCCATCTCACGTGATGATCGGACATGGTTTAGTTGACTTGGATCACGTAATCACTTAGAGGATTAGAGGGATGTCTATTTAAGTGGGAGTTCTTTAAGTAATATGATTAATTGAACCTAAATTTATCATGAACTTAGTACCTGATAGTATCTTTCTTATGTATGTTTGATTGTAGATAGATGGCCCATGCTGTTGTTCCGTTGAATTTTAATGCGTTCCTTGAGAAAGCAAAGTTGAAAGATGATGGTAGCAATTACACGGACTGGGTCCGTAACTTGAGGATTATCCTCATTGCTGCACAGAAGAATTACGTCCTGGAAGCACCGCTGGGTGCCAGGCCTGCTGCTGGAGCAACACCAGATGTTATGAACGTCTGGCAGAGCAAAGCTGATGACTACTCGATAGTTCAATGTGCCATGCTTTACGGCTTAGAACCGGGACTTCAACGATGTTTTGAACGTCATGGGGCATATGAGATGTTCCAGGAGTTGAAGTTAATATTTCAAGCAAATGCCCGGATTGAGAGATATGAAGTCTCCAATAAGTTCTATAGCTGCAAGATGGAGGAGAACAGTTCTGTCAGTGAGCATATGCTCAAGATGTCTGGGTATTGTAATCACTTGATTCAACTGGGAGTTAATCTACCGGATGATAGCGTCATTGACAGAATTCTCCAATCACTTCCACCAAGCTACAAGAGCTTCGTGATGAACTATAATATGCAAGGGATGAATAAGACTATTCCCGAGCTCTTCGCAATGCTGAAAGCTGCGGAGGTAGAAATCAAGAAGGAGCATCAAGTGTTGATGGTCAACAAGACCACTCGTTTCAAGAAAAAGGGCAAAGGGAAGAAGAAGGGGAACTTCAAGAAGAACAGCAAGCAAGTTGCTGCTCGAGAGAAGAAACCCAAGTCTGGACCTAAGCCTGAAACTGAGTGCTTCTACTGCAATCAGACTGGTCACTGGAAGCGGAACTGCCCCAAGTATTTGGCGGATAAGAAGGATGGCAAGGTGAACAAAGGTATATGTGATATACATGTTATTGATGTGTACCTTACTAATGCTCGCAGTAGCACCTGGGTATTTGATACTGGTTCTGTTGCTAATATTTGCAACTCGAAACAGGGACTACGGATTAAGCAAAGATTGGCTAAGGACGAGGTGACGATGCGTGTGGGAAACGGTTCCAAAGTCGATGTGATCGCGGTCGGCACGCTACCTCTACATCTACCTTCGGGATTAATATTAGACCTAAATAATTGTTATTTGGTGCCAGCGTTAAGCATGAACATTATATCTGGATCTTGTTTGATGCGAGACGGTTATTCATTTAAATCAGAGAATAATGGTTGTTCTATTTATATGAGTAATATCTTTTATGGTCATGCACCCTTGAAGAGTGGTCTATTGTTATTGAATCTCGATAGTAGTAACACACATATTCATAATGTTGAAGCCAAAAGATGCAGAGTTGATAATGATAGTGCAACTTATTTGTGGCACTGCCGTTTAGGTCATATCGGTGTAAAGCGCATGAAGAAACTCCATACTGATGGACTTTTGGAACCACTTGATTATGAATCACTTGGTACTTGCGAACCGTGCCTCATGGGCAAGATGACTAAAACGCTGTTCTCCGGTACTATGGAGAGAGCAACAGATTTGTTGGAAATCATACATACACATGTATGTGGTCCGATGAATATTGAGGCTCGTGGCAGATATCGTTATTTTCTCACCTTCACAGATGACTTAAGCAGATATGGGTATATCTACTTAATGAAACATAAGTCTGAAATGTTTGAAAAGTTCAAAGAATTTCAGAGTGAAGTTGAAAATCATCGTAACAAGAAAATAAAGTTTCTACGATCTGATCGTGGAGGAGAATATTTGAGTTACGAGTTTGGTGTACATTTGAAACAATGCGGAATAGTTTCGCAACTCACGCCACCCGGAACACCACAGCGTAATGGTGTGTCCGAACATCGTAATCGTACTTTACTAGATATGGTGCGATCTATGATGTCTCTTACTGATTTACTGCTATCGTTTTTGGGTTATGCTTTGGAGACAGCCGCATTCACGTTAAATAGGGCACCATCAAAATCTGTTGAGACGACGCCTTATGAACTATGGTTTGGCAAGAAACCAAAGTTGTCGTTTCTGAAAGTTTGGGGCTGCGATGCTTATGTGAAAAAGCTTCAACCTGATAAGCTCGAACCCAAATCGGAGAAATGTGTCTTCATAGGATATCCAAAGGAGACTATTGGATACACCTTCTATCACAGATCCGAAGGCAAGACTTTTGTTGCTAAGTTCCGAAACTTTCTGGAGAAGGAGTTTCTCTCAAAAGAAGTGAGTGGGAGGAAAGTAGAACTTGACGAGGTAACTGTACCTGCTCCCTTATTGGAAAGTAGTGCATCACAGAAAACTGTTTCTGTGACACCTACACCAATTAGTGAGGAAGCTAATGATAATGATCATGAAACTTCAGGACAAGATACTACTGAACCTCGTAGATCAACCAGAGTGAGATCCGTACCAGAGTGGTATGGTAATCCTGTTCTGGAAGTCATGCTGCTAGATCATGATGAACCTATGAACTATGAAGAAGCGATGGTGAGCCCAGATTCCGCAAAATGGCTTGAAGCCATGAAATCTGAGATGGGATCCATGTATGAGAACAAAGTGTGGACTTTGGTTGACTTGCCCAATGATCGGCAAGCAATTGAGAATAAATGGATCTTCAAGAAGAAGACTGACGCCGACGGTAATATTACTGTCTACAAAGCTCGACTTGTCGCAAAAGGGTTTCGGCAAGTTCAAGGGATTGACTACGATGAGACCTTCTCACCCGTAGCGATGCTTAAGTCTGTCCAAATCATGTTAGCAATTGCCGCATTTTATGATTATGAAATTTGGCAGATGGATGTCAAAACTGCATTCCTGAATGGATTTCTGGAAGAAGAGTTGTATATGATGCAACCAGAAGGTTTTGTCGATCCAAAGGGAGCTAACAAAGTGTGCAAGCTCCAGCGTTCCATTTATGGACTGGTGCAAGCCTCTCGGAGTTGGAATAAACGCTTTGATAGTGTGATCAAAGCATTTGGTTTTATACAGACTTTCGGAGAAGCTTGTATTTACAAGAAAGTGAGTGGGAGCTCTGTGGCATTTCTGATATTATATGTGGATGACATATTACTGATTGGAAATGATATAGAATTTCTGGATAGCATAAAAGGATACTTGAATAAGAGTTTTTCAATGAAAGACCTCGGTGAAGCTGCTTACATATTAGGCATTAAGATCTATAGATATAGATCAAGACGGTTAATTGGACTTTCACAAAGCACATACCTTGACAAAGTTTTGAAGAAGTTCAAAATAGATCAAGCAAAGAAAGGGTTCTTGCCTGTGTTACAAGGTGTGAAGTTGAGTCAGACTCAATGCCCGACCACTGCAGAAGATAGAGAGAAAATGAAAGATGTTCCCTATGCTTCAGCCATAGGCTCTATCATGTATGCAATGCTGTGTACCAGACCTGATGTGTGCCTTGCTATAAGTCTAGCAGGGAGGTACCAAAGTAATCCAGGAGTGGATCACTAGACAGCGGTCAAGAACATCCTGAAGTACCTTAAAAGGACTAAGGATATGTTTCTCGTATATGGAGGTGACAAAGAGCTCATCATAAACGGTTACGTTGATGCAAGCTTTGACACTGATCCGGACGATTCTAAATCGCAAACCGGATACGTGTTTACATTAAACGGTGGAGCTGTCAGTTGGTGCAGTTCTAAACAAAGCGTCGTGGCGGGATCTACATGTGAAGCGGAGTACATAGCTGCTTCGGAAGCAGCAAACGAAGGAGTCTGGATGAAGGAGTTCATATCCGATCTAGGTGTCATACCTAGTGCATCGGGTCCAATGAAAATCTTTTGTGACAATACTGGTGCAATTGCCTTGGCGAAGGAATCCAGATTTCACAAAAGAACCAAGCACATCAAAAGACGCTTCAATTCCATCCGGGATCTAGTCCAGGTGGGAGACATAGAGATTTGCAAGATACATACGGATCTGAATGTAGCAGACCCGTTGACTAAGCCTCTTCCACGAGCAAAACATGATCAGCACCAAGGCTCCATGGGTGTTAGAATCATTACAGTATAATCTAGATTATTGACTCTAGTGCAAGTGGGAGACTGAAGGAAATATGCCCTAGAGGCAATAATAAAGTTATTGTTTATTTCCTTATATCATGATAAAAGTTTATTATTCATGCTAGAATTGTATTAACCGGAAACATAATACATGTGTGAATACATAGACAAACAGAGTGTCACTAGTATGCCTCTACTTGACTAGCTCGTTAATCAAAGATGGTTATGTTTCCTAACCATGGACAAAGAGTTGTCATTTGATTAACAGGATCACATCATTAGTTGAATGATCTGATTGACATGACCCATTCCATTAGCTTAGCACCCGATCGTTTAGTATGTTGCTATTGCTTTCTTCATGACTTATACATGTTCCTATGACTATGAGATTATGCAACTCCCGTTTGCCGGAGGAACACTTTGCGTGCTACCAAACGTCACAACGTAACTGGGTGATTATAAAGGTGCTCTACAGGTGTCTCCAAAGGTACATGTTGGGTTGGCGTATTTCGAGATTAGATTTGTCACTCCGATTGTCGGAGAGGTATCTCTGGGCCCTCTCGGTAATGCACATCACTGAAGCCTTGCAAGCATTGCAACTAATGAGTTAGTTGCGGGATTATGTATTACGGAACGAGTAAGGAGACTTGCCGGTAACGAGATTGAACTAGGTATGGGATACAGACGATCGAATCTCGGGCAAGTAACATACCAGTGACAAAGGGAACAACGTATGTTGTTATGCGGTCTGACCGATAAAAGATCTTCGTAGAATATGTAGGAGCCAATATGAGCATCCAGGTTCCGCTATTGGTTATTGACCGGAGACGTGTCTCGGTCATGTCTACATTGTTCTCGAACCCGTAGGGTCCACACGCTTAAGGTTACGATGACAGTTATATTACGAGTTTATACATTTTGATGTACCGAAGTTTGTTCGGAGTCCCGGATGTGATCACGGACATGACGAGGAGTCTCGAAATGGTCGAGACATAAAGATTGATATATTGGAAGCCTATGTTTGGATATCGGAAGTGTTCCGGGTGAAATCGGGATTTTACCGGAGTACCGGGAGGTTACCGGAACCCCCCGGGAGGTATATGGGCCTTAGTGGAAGAGAGGAGAGGTGGCCATAGATGGGCCGCGCGCCCCTCCCCCCTTGGTCCGAATAGGACAAGGAGAGGGGGCCGCCCCCCCTTCCTCCTCTCTCTCCTCTTTTCCCCCCTCCGCGAATCCTATTCCAACTAGGAAAGGGAGGGAGTCCTACTCTCGTGTGCGGTGCCCCCTTCCACCATAGTCCTCGATAATATTGTAGCGGTGCTTAGGCGAAGGCCTGCGATGGTAGAACATCAAGATCGTCACCACGCCGTCGTGCTGACGGAACTCTTCCCTGACACTTTGCTGGATCGGAGTCCGAGGATCGTCATCGAGCTGAACGTGTGCTAGAACTCGGAGGTGCCATAGTTTCGGTGCTTGATCGGTCGGGCCGTGGAGACGTACGACTACATCAACCAAGTTAACGCTTCCGTTGTCGATCTACAAGCGTACGTAGATCACACTCTCCCCCTCTCGTTGCTATGCATCACCATGATCTTGCGTGTGCGTAGGAATTTTTTTTGAAATTACTACGAAACCCAACAAATATAGAGTGACTCTGATATAGTGCTGATTTTTTCGTGCATTCCACCGAATACCGCACCTCCGCATCTCGCGTCGCCTTGCTAGTGTTCGAGCTCCCGCAGAGCTCACCGCCTGGGTCGGGATCCGCGTCGCCTGCGCCACTGCTAGGAGGACCGCCGCCGCCAACAGCGCCTGCTTTCGCCGGAGTAGCCATCTGCCTACACGACGAGAGGAGGGGAGAGAGCGGCAGGAGAGTGGGGAAGAAGGCAGACGCGAGGAGGGGAGAGAGCGGCGGCACGAGAAGAGGGGGAGAAACGAACGGATGGGGGATGGAGGCATACGGCGCCGTCAAACGCCGTCTAACGGCTGTCGGGACGGCCGACGGTGCCACGTATGCAAAAAAGGGCCCCACCTGTCATAAACAAGCTTAACTGACCCCGATCCGTCGATCAGTGCTTTATGCAAAAAAATTATGGAAGACATGGTGTTTTCTGCAAAAAAATGTATTATAGTGGTTTTCACAAACCTTGTCTTTAAAGTAGTGGTTTTATGCAATTTACTCTCTGCAGATCGCCTGGTGAAGATGAGTACGAGCAAGGAGGATATGCAGCTGGAGATTGGATTAACTATCGTGCATGGGAGGTCCCATGCACGGTCCAGCCATTGATTGCTATGCCGTGATTCGTGCTAGACAGTGCAACTTACCCATATTTCTTTTCATATGATTCAAAGACTGTATCAATTTTATCTTTTGAACACGAAGTCAGATTTATCACCTGGTTGCAGACTTGCATTTCTCGTAATGAAACCTTCCAAACAAATCAATCTTGAATATATTTTGATAAAATTTAAAATTTAGGTTCTAAAACATGATGAAACTGGTAAAAAAATATGATTTTTTTAGAAATTTAGGAAAAAGAAAAAATCTTAAAAAATCGAACAAACCTGACCTACTGGCGTACTCTTATAAAACTTTTGACAAAGAACTCCCTAAAAAATTTGAGTAGAAAAAATAATTTTTCCAAGACGGAGCCAGCGGGAGGAGAAAACTTAAGCTTGGAAGAGGAGGCAGCACTAAAAATTGTGCCTCTTTTTTTTAATAAAATACGGTAGGGGCAACCCCTTTCTTTTCAAAAGAAAATCCGTGCAAAAAATAAAGAGATCGTGAAGCATCGATGCTCCCCTGATGTTCTAAAAAAAGAAGAAGAAGAAGTCAATAGATATATGAGCCACGTACGAAAATGAGAAAAAATTGCGACGCCTGAGAGATTCGAACTCTCGCGGGGAAACCCCATGTACTTAGCAGGCACACGCCTTAACCACTCGGCCAAAGCGTCGCTTGTTGTTCTAGCACCTACTTCTCCCTCAAAAATGGTTGTGATATCTAAACCCAACTCGCTCCCTGAAATCCCACCACCAGCCAAGGCCCCAAGAAACAGCAGTCAGACCATGGACGGCGGCGGAGGCGTGAGGCCATCGCTCCCGTCCGCGGCGGCGGGAGGAGCCTCCGGCGCGGACGAGCCTCGCGACGCGCGCGTGGTGCGGGAGCTCCTCCGCTCGATGGGGCTTGGCGAGGGCGAGTACGAGCCGCGCGTCGTGCACCAGTTCCTGGACCTGGCCTACCGCTACGTCGGGGACGTGCTCGGCGACGCCCAGGTCTACGCCGACCACGCGGCCAAGCCCCAGATGGACGCCGACGACGTCCGCCTCGCCATCCAGGCCAAGGTCAACTTCTCCTTCTCCCAGCCGCCGCCGCGCGAGGTACGTTTTCTTTTTTTCCTTTTATTGTAGGAATTTTGGAGTACCATCAATCTCACCAAAAACCCTAGAGTATATCTTCGTTAGATTCGGACAAATTACCAGGTCCCGTAGCTTCATTCATTTGGTGAATGACGAGGATAAGGGGCCACTTTAAATTCTAGATCGAGGAGCGGCTTTCCTGTGAACCTATCAGATTCGGAGGGAGTAATGTTGTGGACTCCGATTGGGAAAAGAATAAGCACAGTAGAGGATGCGCCGATGTGTCGCGGATTCAGTTCAGTGAGTTCATATATGGTTCTTGGCTGAGAGATATTTTGGGGAAAATATAAATTTCAAATAAGGGTCAGCTTATCGATTAAATGAATGCATTCCACAATAAGAACACATCAATCAAAGTTTCAGACATGGTGGTTAGAAGCAGCCATCTGCAACCAAGGAATTGCGGTTTTGAGTCCTTCAGCTCACGAAATGTCATTTTGTCTACACTCGTAGCCATCCAGGGTACCAGCATATCAGTCAGTGTTATACTGAAATTTCAGGAAAGCATATGAGGGAATGTGGGATTCGAACCCAGAACGTCTCGAGTAGAACTCTCAAGTCTCAACCCTACCGCTAGGGCCAAGATGAGTGCTGTATCCAAAGATTACGAGTCGAACAACTAGTCAAGACTAGTCGCTCGACTAGTCTATGAGTCGCAAAGTGGTTGTCGACTCGGTTTCTCGTGTAGACTACAAATATGAGTCGAGCCAGTCATCGACTAGTCGACGACTAGTTTGGACTAGTCGACATGTTCGAGTCGAACGACTCAAAAAACTGGGGGAGTATAAATACGATGGCTCATTCCGCGTGAGACGAGACCTAATCCTTTCTTTCCTCTCCTCCTCTTTCTTCTTGGCTTGCTGCTGGTGTTGCTCTGCCTCGTTGCTGGAGGACTGCTCGTGCTGCTCTGCTTGCTGTTGGTGCTGCTCTTCTTGCTGCTGCTTGCTGGTGCTGCTCTGCTTGCTGTTGGTGCTGCTCTGCTTGCTGCTGCTTGGTGGTGCTGCCCTGCTTGCTGCTGGTTGCTGGTGCTGCTAGACTGAGTGTGTTTCAATTTCTAGGTCCTGAGGTTTGAGCTACAATGTCTACAACACCGAAGATTGTATTGTATACTGTACTTGTATACTTATATAGTGTAATACTACATACTACTACTACGTATTGTTACTTATGTACTGTAAGTTCAGTACTATAGTACCATGTCGACTAGTCTCGCACTAGTCTAGACTAGTCTAGACTAGTCTATGAGTCTTAACCTTGGATCGACTTGTCGACTCTTCGACTCGTAAACGTTGGCTGTATCCTTTAGGAAGTTGGACCAAACTTTTGCCAATCTGGTGGGCAACCAGGGAGTGCTGAGATTTAAATCCATGGGTGAAGCTCGTAGCAAATGATGCAAGGATAGTTAAGTTGGGGCAGAAGATCGACCTCCAATTTAGTCCATGTCTTGTTAGGAATGTTCAGCTGAGCCCATATCTTGTTTGGAAAGTTGGATGCTTCTCTGCTTAAGGGTCCAAAATCTTAGAATCATGTGCAACTATTTCCATACACACAATGCAACCTTAGTGCAGAGATGCTGCTGGTAATGTAGCAGCCTCCTGACTGTTGGAACTGGAAACAAGACTACTCAGTTTCTTGATGAGGCTTTACTTATATTATGTACATTATCCATAACTTTCGTTATATTTAGACGCTCTTCATGGCATGGGTTATGTCGAATAACCACATAGAAAGGGATCATCTGTTAGGGCCTCTTGACCGGAGGGTATGCCTGAGGCCAGGAGGCGCTAGAGGGCTGATGAGGTATCGACGAGGAGGCACTGTCGCCAGCGCAGATCAGAAAGGTAACTTGGTAGTTGGGAATAGAAATTAGGGGAAGACTTCTCGATTAAATGAATGCATTCCCACATCAACCAAAGCTTCAGACATGGTGGTTAGAAGCTACTATTCGCAACAGCAGAGATTGTGTTTTTGAGTAATTGAGCTTACAAAATGTTGTTTCATGTACACTTGTAGTCATTCGAGGGACCAGCATATCAGTCAGTGTTATACTGAAATTATAAGGAAAACATATGAGGGGAATGTGGGATTTGAACCCAGATTCATCTCAAGTAGTACTCTACCACTCTACCACCAGGACCAAGATGACTCCTTTATCCTTTAGGAAGTTCGAACCGACCGAACTTTTGCCAGTTTGGTGGGTAACCAGGGAGTGGCGACATTTAAAGGTGCAGATAGTAGCAGATGATGCAAGGAGAGTCCAGTTGCGGCAGAAGATTGACATTCAGTTTAGTCCATGTCTTTTTAGAAATTTGCAGCTGAGCCTATGTCTTGTTAGGAATGTTAGCTGAGCCCATGTCTTGTTAGGAATGTTCAGCTGAGCCCATGTCTTGTTTGGAAAGTTGAATGCTTATCTGCTTAAGGGTCCAAAATCTTAGGAATCATGTGCAACTAGTTCCATATACACAATGTAACCTTTGAGAACCAAGCAAGATGTAAATAACCTCTTCTGTTAGCGCAGAGATCCTGCTGGTACTGTAAGCAGCCGCCTTTACTGTTGGACATGGAAACAAGAATACTCGTTGTCTTCATTAGTTGGCTTTACTCTTTAGATATATTATGTGTACGAACATCATATGATTCTTAATGTGTATGAGGCTGGCACATGAAGATACACCTAAAATGTTATGAATCATATTAGGTAGATATTAGGGTCGTGCACAAGTCTACTCACTTGCGTGTTAGTAGCTGCTAGGTGCAACTAAAGAAGATATTGCATAGATAAAGGCTATGAACAACTTTGTGGTTATGCTTTGAAGTTAAGTGCTTGTTTTACGCGTTATCAGATCCCATGAAATTTAAATCTGACACAAAATAGTCTATAATTATATGCCTAGGTGGATGACAAGTCATTCCCCACATAACATTCCGTAATGACGGTTAGCTGCCAATTCACTGATGCACTGGTGCCTCCACTCCCACCCCTCCAATTCTTTGGGAACAGGCTACATATAGTGTTTTTTTTGCGGGTACAGGCTACATATAGTAGAAACCAATGTTTTGGAATGCATGGCCAGACTTTTATAGAAACACGAAACGAACAGGGTATGATTCTTATTTGTGTACGAGGCTGGTATCTGAAGATTATGTAAAATGTTGATGAATCATATTAGTACTACAAAGATATTAGAGATTGAGGGTCATGCACAAGTATACTCCCTTGCATGTTAGCTGCCAGTGCCTTCAACTAAATAAGGTCTTGCGTAGATAAAGGGCTATGAGCAACTCATGTGGTTATGCTTTGAAGTCAAGTGCTTGTTTTATGTTTAATCAGATCCCTGGAAATTCAAGTTGACACGAAGTACTCTATATGCATAGGTTGATGACAAGTCATTTTCTGATGTTACACAGGTTCTACTCGAGTTGGCACGCAGCCGGAACAAGATCCCTTTGCCCAAGTCTATAGCTCCACCCGGCTCGATTCCCTTGCCACCCGTACAGGACACATTGTTGAGTGAAAACTACCAACTCCTACCTGCATTGAAGCCGCCAACTCAGACCGAGGAAGTAGAAGATGACAATGAGGGAGCCGGCGCAAGCCCTACCAATCCTAATCCAAACTATCCGCAGGATCAGAGGGGCAGCGAGCAACACCAGCCTCAGAGCCAGAGGGGGGTTTCTTTCCAGCTGAATGCGGTGGCCGCCGCAGCTGCAAAACGTTCTCTAGTGACAGTTGATCAGTTGAACATGGGCTAACTAGCTGTAGATCGTTGGCTGGTTCCTAGTGCTTGCTCCCGCAAGCCTGCTTGCTGATGCTTGTGTAGCTGCTGGGATGACCCTCCTATTTCACCATGAAAACTGCCGATTGTTGAGGAAAGGGAGCAGCCTTGCATGTAGTGTAAGTTGTAGCCGTGCACCTCTCTGGTTAATTAATTCCTGTCCATTATTTGTCAACTTATGGATTTTGTTGAACTTGGTCTGTTCCGTCGTTGTTTCGGACTGCGAAATCAGTGTTCCTACTGCGACTGTTCCTATCATGTTTTTGATGGCATGTACTCCCCCTATAAACTAATATAAGAACGTTTAGATTACTAAAATAGTGATCTAAACGTTCTTATATTAGTTTACGGAGAGAGTAGCACATAGTTGGTTGGTTAAAATGAGGACCTAAACATGTAGAGATAAATATGTACTGTCAGATGCACCCATTTTTTTATCAGGAATTTGCTGATATCTTTTGTGCGTGTAGCATGGAACACTTGTTGATAAATAAAAATGAAAACAACGAAGCCCGTCTAGCTCAGTTGGTAGAGCGCAAGGCTCTTAACCTTGTGGTTGTGGGTTCGAGCCCCACGGCGCTTTGTGTATTTTTTTTACTCTCCAGGAATCCAGTTTTCATATGCAGTGCATGAATGAATGATGATGGATGGCCATTGCACTACAAATAGCCCATGGTTACTTTGAGATTCATTTTACTTTTCTGGTTGTTGTCCAAATTTATCTCGTTCCAAAATGTTTTGCTCGGGTTTTGTCTTGTTTCAACGTGTAGCACCATGTGACACTTGTTTTGCATCAGGTTTGCTGATATGCGATGATACACAATGAAACATTAAAGGACACTTTGGAACAAGAAGAAAACCTAATGTAACACTTTGAAACAAGACAAAATCTAAAAACAATCACACAATTAGCACTAATCTCAAAAGCAAACATGGATGATGGATCATTCCCGGAATATCCCGTGCACGCTTGAATTGTATTTCTCCGTGTCAAATGTTGTAAACATACTGCTTTTAAATGAAATGATTCAGATGGTGGAACTTCTTCCCCTTAAATGTCAGAAAAAATGTTTTTTTAGTGAAATGATCCAGGTGGTGACCCCCCCCCCCTCCCATTGAAAATTGAAAAATAAAATAAAAGGGTAAGATCTTCCAACAACTTTGATGATACCTTCCTCTTCCTGTTGTTAGAGCATCCCTAGACTCTAATCGATCCTCCCAAAATTATATTTGGGACATGAATTTTTTTGTTTAAAGAATTAAAACCCATCTTTTATATCTCTTACTTTCTTTAATCCCTCAAAAAGTAACTTTTCACCCCCACAAAACTTTCCCCTATGTCTCATTTTTCTCTAAGAAGAGCACTACTCAATAGAAAAAATAGGGAGACTGCTCCGTCCCACATTCATGGCCTGGTGACCGGTGCGCTGACCAATTGGCCCGCCTCTGACTATAACCCACCCCTCCAAACCATAGCCTACCCCGCCGCTCATCCATTTTCACTGTCGGCGCTCAGCCACTCTGGCCTCTCGAGGCTTGCACCACCTTTGTGGCACCGCCACCTGAAGGAAATATGCCCTAGAGGCAATAATACAGTTATTATTTTATTTCCTTATATCATGATAAATGTTTATTATTCATGCTAGAATTGTATTAAGTATTAACCGGAAACATAATACTTGTGTGAATACATAGACAAACTAAAACGTCATTAGTATGCCTCTACTTGACTAGCTCGTTAATTGAAGATGGTTATGTTTCCTAACCATAGACATGTGTTGTCATTTGATTAACGGAATCACATCATCATTAGGAGAATGATGTGATTGACATGACCCATTCCATTAGCTTAGCACCCGATCGTTTAGTATGTTGCTATTGCTTTCTTCATGACTTATACATGTTCCTATGACTATGAGATTATGCAACTCCCGTTTGCCGGAGGAACACTTTGTGTGCTACCAAACGTCACAACGTAACTGGGTGATTAAAAAAGAGCTCTACAGGTGTCTCCAAAGGTACATGTTGGGTTGGCGTATTTCGAGATTAGGATTTGTCACTCCGATTGTCGGAGAGGTATCTCTGGGCCCTCTCGGTAATGCACATCACATAAGCCTTGCAAGCATTGCAACTAATGAGTTAGTTGCGAGATGATGTATTACGAAACAAGTAAAGAGACTTGCCGGTAACGAGATTGAACTAGGTATTGAGATACCGACGATCGAATCTCGGGCAAGTAACATACCGATGACAAAGGGAACAACGTATGTTGTTATGCGGTCTGACCGATAAAGATCTTCGTAGAATATGTAGGAGCCAATATGAGCATCCAGGTTCCGCTATTGGTTATTGACTGGAGACATGTCTCGGTCATGTCTACATTGTTCTCGAACCCGTAGGGTCCGCACGCTTAACGTTACGATGACAGTTTCATTATGAGTTTATATATTTTGATGTACCGAAGATTGTTCGGAGTCCCGGATGTGATCACAGACATGACGAGGAGTCTCGAAATGGCCGAGACATAAAGATTGATATATTGGACGGCTATATTCGGACACCAGAAGTGTTCCGGAGAAGTTTCGGATAAAACCGGAGTACCGGGGGGTTACCGGAACCCCCCCGGGGGTTAATGGGCCTCATGGGCCCAAAGTGGAGAAGAGCAGGGGCGGCCAGGGCAGGCCGCGCGCCCCCTCCCCCTCTAGTCCGAATTGGACAAGGAGGGGGGCGGCGCCCCCCTTTCCTTCCTCTCCTCTCTTCCTTCCTCCCCCTCTCCTAGTTGGACAAGGAAAATGAGGGAGTCCTACTCCCGGTAGGAGTAGGACTCCTCCCTGGCGCGCCTCCTCCTGGCCGGCCGCCCCCTCCCCCTTGCTCCTTTATATACGGGGGCAGGGGGCACCTCTAGACACAAGTTGATCTTGGTGATCGTTCTCTTAGCCGTGTGCGGTGCCCCCCTCCATCATAATCCTCGATAATATTGTAGCGGTGCTTAGGCGAAGCCCTGCGACAGTAGAACATCAAGATCGTCACCACGCCGTCGTGCTGACGGAACTCTTCCCCGACACTTTGCTGGATCGGAGTCCGGGGATCGTCATCGAGCTGAACGTGTGCTAGAACTCGGACGTGCCGTAGTTTCGGTGCTTGATCGGTCGGGCCGTGAAGACGTACGACTACATCAACCGCGTTGTCATAATTCTTCCGCTGTCGGTCTACGAGGCTACGTAGACAACACTCTCCCCTCTCGTTGTTATGCATCACCATGATCTTGCGTGTGCGTAGGAATTTTTTTGAAATTACTACGTTCCCCAACACCACCGCCTTCTTGTGCGGCTCATCACCTTCCCCTCTAGCTCATGCCGTTGTCCGGAGCTGTTGCCTCCTTCACTGAGCGCCTGTGCAGCCGATCATGTCATAGCTGCCGCCGTTGTCGAAGTACCACGACGTGAGGCTCTAGTCGTGGGGCAAGTGGGTGATGATCTGTAACCCGGATGCGGGGGCGCAAGTGTGTCTTGGCATGTTTGCGCGCGGAGGAGGTTGTCTGCATGCGTCGACACTGGGCTTTGCTTTTTGAGAGACAAACGAAGCTAAATGATACGTCTTCGATGTATCTATCATTTTTTATTGTTTCATGCTATTATATTACCAATCTTAGATATTTTTATACTATTTTATATCTTTTGGGGAACTAACTTATTAACCCAGTGCCTAGTGCCAGTTGTTGTTTTCTGCTTGTTTTTGGTTTTTCAGAAAAATCTATAGCAAACAGAGTCCAAACGCTACGAAACTTTTTGACAAGTTTTTTTCTAGACAGTAGAGACCCTAGAAGCTTGGGGAGGAGACCACACGCAAAGCAAGGAGACGGCAAGGCAACAGGGCGCGCCCTAATGCCTTGTGGGCTCCATGTGGCTCCGTTTGATCTAATTCCACTTCCATAAATTCTCAAATATTGGGAAAACCCCACAGAGCCACCCGAAACAATTTTGTGGTGTGTTTGTTGGGTTCCGATGAATTGTGGGTTTATGATCAAATTATTTATTCAAAGTAATTGAGTCTTTTCTGAACTTTGTTATGCATGATTATTATATCTTTGTATTTCTCTCCGATCTATCCATTTGGTTTGGCCAACTAAATCGATTTTTAGAGGGAGAGGTGCTTTGTAGTGGGTTCAATCTTGCAGTGTCCTCACCTAGTGACAGAAAGGGTAGCGAGACATGTATTTGTATTGCTGCCATTAAGGGGCAAAACGACAAGTTTTAATCATATTGCTTGGTTTTATTATGTCTACATCATGTCATCTTGCTTAAAACGTTACTCTATTTGTCATGAACTTAATACAATAGATGCATGCTGGATAGCAATCGATTGGTGGAGTAATAGTAGTAGATGCATTCAGGAGTCGGTCTACATGTCACGGACGTGATGCCTATATATGTGATCATTGCCATGAATAACATCATAACTATGCGTTTTTCTATCAATTGTCCAACAATAATTTGTCTACCCACTGTATGCTATTCTTTCGAGAGAGAAGTCTCTAGTGAAAGTTATGGCTCCCGGGTCTAGCTTAATCATATTACTAAAATAAAAAATACCTTGCTGCAATTTTTCTCCTTTTATTTTTCTTTTCAATTTATATACCCACCACTACCCGATTTAACCCTTGCAAGTAACGAGTTCAAGGGGATTAACGACCTTCTTGCCCGTGTTGGGTGCAAGTATTTGCTCTTGTGTGTGCAGGTACCGTTTACTAGGATTTGTGTGGTCCTCCTATTGATTCGATAACCTTGATTCTCACCGAGGGAAATACTTATCAACTACTATATTGCTTCACCCTTGCACTTCGGGAAAAATCCCAACGCGGCTCACAAGTAGCACTAAACATCCTCGCCGACGCCGCAACCGCGATCACCATCACCATCGTGCCTTCCGAGCCAAGGAGAAGGGTTATCGCTCGACCGAGCGCGCTGATGTTGCCTTTGTGGTCACACTCCTCGAGGAGGACCTATTGATCTTCTCCGAGAGTCACACGTTCTTCAAGTTCATGGAGAACGTACCCACCTCAAGGCCAAACATGAGGAAATGTTCAAGGAGCTCGGCGACGACGAGGAAAAGGATGACTTGATGTTGTAGCATCGACCCACCACCAACAACCAGGACGACAGCCACTCCGGGGAAGGGTGGTACCCATCTCCTCCTCCGACGAGGAATACAACCAATTTTTCAGTCTAGTTCTATTTTTAGTTTATCATCGCGATGCTTTAGCTAGCTCGATGTCGGTGTATTGTTAGTAGATAATGGACTGTTTAATTAAGTTATGTATGATGTTAATATGCTACTGATGTTTAATCATGCAATGAAGTACTCCCTCCGTAAACTAATATAAAAGCGTTTAGAGTACTAAAATAGTGATCTAAACGCTCTTATATTAGTTTACAGAGGGAGTAGTAGTTTAAACTTGTGTTTGAAATGAACTCGTGTGCAAAAATTGTGTGTTTTTTCGGGGGATTAAGTTTTGACGGATCTGCTAACAAAAGTTTAATCAAAACATACAAGCAATTAAAGGATGAATGATAGAACGATGGATTCAAGTTTTGAGCACCCGCAAAAAAAAGTTTTGAGGGATTCGGCTCTTAGAAGTCTTCGACTCCATGGCGTACACGCAGTGAAAAACAGATTAGGATTCTTAAACTCCGCATAATTAGTGTGTATACTTGTGCACTAACAGATACGGATGTTTCCTTCTCCGTACCCGTTTCCAAGTTGGAGTAGAAACGAGCCTTGTGTGCATGTATTTTGGAAAATGTACTGACAAATGAAAAATGAAAACTAAAACAGCAAAGCCCGTCTAGCTCAGTTGGTAGAGCGCAAGGCTCTTAACCTTGTGGTCGACGGTGGGCGACCTCCTATTTTTTTTCTTCCTCCACGTCATTGCTGGTGCATGCCATGATACGGCGTGCATGAGGATCAGTTGTACGTGAGCCAGTGTGCAAGTCAGCATGTGCGACCTCTCATCGCACATCCAATGTCCATCTCCGTCGACTGCACGGCGACCCAGTTTGCTGCTTGCTCGTAGTTAAACTGGTTTGGCGTGTCAACCCACCCGCAGGTTAGGGAAACCATGCATGCTACTATCTGATTAAGGTTAGAGAAATCCATAGCCATGCTCTATCTGGTGAAGGTGGCTTCGATTGAACGAGTACTACGCATTGACCTGCTGACACATCGCGCCAACCAGGAGTCTTCCCCGCAAAGCCACCACCAAGTATCTCGAGAACATGGACTAACTATCTTGCTGCAGCGTAGCCAGTTGTGGTTGTATTGGAACCCATAGGCATGGAAGGCCGATACCCACAGATTATTACCCTTCCAAATCTTAGGTTTCCTCAGTTTTGTCCTCTTGCTTTGGTGTTTTTTTAAGGAAAGGCCATCATGCTTTACTGACTTAAAAAGGGAATTACATCGTTCACAAGTTTAGAAACTAGACAGCTCGGAGGCTTGTCCATCCAGCGAAGAGAAATCTTATTACAATAAGTGTGATTCAATAACACATGCACTGCTTGGTTACAAGAACGTGAGATTTGACCTTCCCGATCAACAAAGAAATATCCACACATTAGGCGAAAATTGCTGCTGCTTCATGCCACCATCTTGCTTGGCCATCACATGATTCTACCACAATCGGGGAATCACACTCCGCTTCAATCCTAGGGAAGCCAAGTGAGTTTGCAAATGCCAGCCCATCTCTCATCGCAAGGGCCTCGGTGGTGACCACATTAGCGGCATAGTGTATAAATTTACACTGCGCCGCTAGGAACGAGCCCTTTTCATCCCTAATTGGCTAATTGCAGTTGTCGTAGCACCCACACCTTCATCAATATAAAAAGTGGCATCAACATTTAACTTGACAAACCTGAGGTCCCGCGTCCTCCATCTTTCTTCATTATTACCCATCTTCTTCTCATTAGCCTGGTGAAAATTGTTTGCAATAGCCAGTACCGACATCGGCCATTTAAAAGTAAGAGGTGGTGATCCATCATGTCTGAACTGCCAACGAATCCACCACAGATACCAGCTTCCTACCGCTATATATGATTTACTTGACATCTAAATTAGGTTTCAGAGGGCGCTGGGCTGAGACAATTTTAAGACCAAATTGCCCCTCCTTACAAGTGGGACCACTGACTAAAAGCCACCGACATCTTTTCTTGTGTAAGGCCTATGCCATATATTTAGTATCACAAGACCTTACAAACATATCCTTATAGTCCTCGCAAAAAAATTACGCTTATATTTTATTTATGTTTACATTTAAATCGTTAGTGGTGTGGAAATCTTATTCCTCTTGCATCCATCAGTAATGCTCGGTAAGCAAAGACCAATGACACCTTTAAGCATCAGTCTCAATGGATTGAACTTATTTTAATTCAAGAGTTAGAAGCAGGGCTTCGATGTAGACCAGAAGACACCAACTGCCGCTATTTGCATAACAAATCATCATCCCAAAAAAGAAGACCCAAAAAAATCATGTAGGTGTTCCAAAGGCCACGAACGACGATCAAGTCTAGACAACACCGGAGACCAAAGTCGATCGAATCGAGGAAGATTTATCGGACACACACTTACACACGCCCTCCAGCGGAACTGAATGCACCTACTTAATGGGGATAAGACATGGAGGCCATTATTCCTAAACTGGGGAACGCCGCCACCTCACCAACCCAACCAAAACACGAGACTCCCTAAAATCAGCCTAAACCAAGCTATCAACGTCATTATACATTTTGAGATACCGAGCATCTCAGAGATACCGAGTCGGCACACCATTTTGAGAGTGATGAAGTCATCACAGCCGCCTCGTGGTCGGTGGGCAGAAATGCGCAAGCAGCAGCGTCAAATCTATGACTTGAACCTGGTGGACTGGTTCCCACAATGAACCTAACCATCTCAGCTACATTCAGCTCGCAAAAAATGGCATGAAATTGCATAAGTTGCCAATCAAGGTGTGAAACATTTCCACCCATGCATCAATCCGGTTTACGGCCAACTGAAAACCAGGAGCAGCTCACTACTCGGCAACTCCTAGCTTGGGCTGAATTTATGGAGGGGCAAATGGGCTGGAGGGGCAAAAAAACATAAGTTTGGGCTGATTTTAACTGGACATATGGGCTGAATACTAGGGGATATATGCTAGCTTTCTCATGGGCTGGGGGGCAACGGCCCAGGTTGTCTCTCCACTAAGCTCCGCCACTGCTCCTATATACCGCAAACAAAATCGTTAGTCCCGATTCTGTAGACGCTGCTTGATTGACGATGGCGTGCACGGGAGAACTCTTCGTCGGCGCGATCTGTGAGAAGGTCAATGCATCTCATGGAAGCAACTTCCCCACAGGCCACAGGGATGGACAGATAGGTAGAACATGGGTTTCTCCCCATCAGATCGATCACGCCCATGCATGCCTTCCCCAGTACGCCGCAGCACGATCCGACACTGCCGCAGGCCAAAACCATTTAACTACTCCTCATCGTCGGCGGGAACCCGCCATTATTTCCGGTGCCGAGAGATCTCACCTCCAGCCTCCACAATATATAAACAATGCCACACTCCACTCAGCAAGTCGCAAGTTACAGTTCGACACCAAACATCCCCTGCGAACCCAGAAAGGAAGATGGCAGCACGGCTCCTCCCCCTCCTCGTCCTGGCCGTCTCGCTGGCGTGGCCGGCGTCGTGCAAGCCTCTCCCGGTGCTCGTTCCCGTGACCAAGGACCCCGCCACCCTCCTCTACACCATCCCCTTCCACTACGGCGCTGACCTCGTCGTCGACACCGCCGGCCCGCTCGTCTGGTCCACGTGCCAGCGCGGCCACCTGCCGGCCGAGTTCCCGTGCAACAGCCCCACCTGCCGCCTCGCCAACGCCTTCCACATCCCAGGCTGCCGCGCGCGCGGCTGCTGCCACGACACGCGCAAGGACAGGACCTGCACCGCGTATCCGTACAACCCCGTCACCGGCGCGTGCGCGCCCGGGGACCTGGTGCACACGAGGTTCGTCGCCAACACCACCGACGGCGTCCACCCGGTGAGCCAGGTGAACGTGCGGGCCCTGGCGGCGTGCGCGCCCAGCAGGCTCCTCAAGTCGCTGCCGCGGGGCGCCTCGGGCGTGGCCGGGCTCGCGGGCTCCGGCCTCGCGCTGCCGGCGCAGGTGGCGTCCGCGCAGAGCGTCCCCAACAAGTTCCTCCTCTGCCTCCCCCGCGGCGGGTCCTCCGGCAACACCGGCGTGGCCATCTTCGGCGGCGGCCCGTTCCAGGTCTCCGCGCAGCCGGGGAGGGACTTCACGCAGGAGCTCGTCTACACGCCGCTCGTCGCCGCCAAGAAGGGCATGCCGCCCGCGCACTACGTCTCGCTCCAGTCCATCGCCGTGGAGAGCACCCGCGTGCCCGGCGCCGGCGCCGCGGTGGTGTGCACGAAGGTGCCCTTCACCCTGCTCCGCCCCGACGTGTACCGCCCGTTCGTGGACGCGTTCGCCAGGGCCCTGAAGGCGCAGGGCGCGCAGGGCGGGCCCGTGGCGCGGCCGGTGAAGCCCGTGCCGCCATTCGAGCTGTGCTACGACACGCAGTCGCTGGCCAACACCCGGATCGGGTACCTGGTGCCGGGCGTGACGCTGACGCTCGGCGGCGGCACGAACTGGACCATGAACGGGCTGAGCTCGATGGTGGACCTGAGGCCGGGGACGGCGTGCCTGGCGTTCGCGCGGATGGAGGGGGTGAAGGCCGGGGACCGCAGCGCGCCGGCGGTGCTCGTCGGAGGGTTCCAGATGGAGAACACCGTGCTGGAGTTCGACGTGGCCAGGAAGCGCCTCGGGTTCGTCAGGCTGCCCTTCTTCACGCAGTGCGGCCACTTCAATTTCACCAAGACCACCGGCTACTAGGCCTTTTGCTGCCTCTTCTTTGGATAATAAATAAATAAATATGTACCTCCTCTACTCTACTGAACTAAGCACTAGCTAGCTGCTACTGGATGCTAAGAATTAATGTTGTTGATCATGGCGGTAGCCAGCGGCGGCATTTGTCACGCCGTTCCATCTCATCTTGCAAAAGTTGCTCTTCGATCTTTTGTGTGTGATATGGATTCAGAGTTTCAGATTCAGAGCAAAACCATTCACTCTGCGAGACAAGAAGTACACGGGTTGGCACGTTAGAGCAACTCCAATGAGGCAACCCATTTCATCCGCGGCCGTCCGTTTAGATCGTAAAATGGATATGTAGATAGTTCTAGCGTACACAGATAAAAAAAAAGACCACTACTCGTCGCTTTTTGACTCCGACTCGGTAATGTCATCCTCCGACGTCTGAATGTAGGCGTCAGCATACTGCTCGTCTTCAAAGTCCCAACCTGACGTTTCTCGTAGCTTCTGTTTCAATTGAGCGGCTTGCTTCTGCGAACGCTTGTCCTCCCGATAGGCGGCTCGCTCCGTCCTCCTCGCGTCCCTCTCCAGCCTACTTTGTTTGTAGAACTGGCGCTCGTCGATGATGTCCAGCGGGAAGCGTTCGCGCTACACCACCATAGCTTCCACGTCCATCTCGGCGATAGCGAGGTAACGCTGCCGCCTCCAGTGGACACGACGATCCTCGTCGGTGAAAAGCCGCGGGAGAGGCGCCAGATCCTGCGTCCGCTGGCTCAACACGTCGGAAAAATTCATATCCCGACAAGGCCTCCGGAGGCGCCACGCCGCCTCCTCTACAGTGTCGAAGGTGCCGAGGATGAGACGTTTCTCGCGAAACCAGATCTCGGAGGAGAAGGCGCCGGAACGGCGCTTGCGGACTCCGCGAAAATCCGAAGCGCCCAGGCGGCGGATCGACATGGTGGCGCAGAGGCGAGACGAGTGGGCGGCGGACAACGAGCGGGGCAAAGTGTGGAGGGAGCGCCTGTCGTGGTTCTAACTCTGACAGTGATGTAGGGGGGTAAGTATGGAGAGGCTAGATCTCAGCTATTGGGAAGTTGTAAACACACCAAGATGTACGAGTTCAGGCCCTTCGCGGAGGAAGTAACAGCCCTACGTCTCGGTGCCCGGAGGCGGTTGATTGGATTACTGGCGTGTGAATAACAGGGGTGCGAACCCTTCATACTGAGGAGGGGGGTGGCTTATATAGAGTTCGCCGGCCCCCTCCTACCCTCAGTAATGCAGGGTTTAAGGTACATTTAGGGTCGGGCGTTACTGGTAACGCCCCTAATAAAATGCTATAATGACCATAAAGACTACTCAATAGCCGACCGTTTGCCTGCGGAGTGACTGTAGGTCTCCTGGCGGTCGAGTGGTTGGCTTCATGGTCGAGTGATAGCTTTCTGGTCGAGTGTCTTGAGTCCGTCGAGTGGGATACCTTTAAGTCGATTGAAAGGTGACTTCTCCTAGGGATGTCCTAGGGTAGGGTTTCTTGGACAGGTCCGTGCCCCTACCCTAGGTACATGGCTTCATCATTAGCCCCCGAATGGATCGAGGTTAGAGTGGGGAAAGAGTTGGAGATCTTTCCGACTGGTTCTTTGGGCTACGTGAGCGCCTCGTTTCGGGTCAATCGTCACGGATGACGTTGCCAACCTTTTTCAGTCGCCTTGATCCATTCCAGGCCTTTCGTCGAGTGAATTTCTTTGCTTGCGACGTACTGAGCGTCGGCGCGATCGGGGTCCTCTGTTTTGACAAGTAGTTCTGTGGCCCGCGGATGTCGCAGGATTCGGATTTTGGGAAGTGCGCGGGGCGGGAGCGGCCGCAGTAATCGGAAGCGATAAAGCGGAAGCTCCTCGATCCCCGCGTCGCCTTTTTCGCCACGTACTGCGCGCGCGTCTGCTGTGGGATTTGACTGGATAGCCTGGGCCTACCAGTCAGCCACTCGGAAGCGGTCCCTTATAAATCGCCGGCTCGGGGTTTCCAAGCAGTGCGCTCTCTTCTCTTCCTTTCTTCCGCCTCTCTCACTTCGCAAGTCCCTCCGCCACCTCCGTTCCCGCCCCAGCGCAGCAGGCCCGTGCGAGACTTCGCCGGCGACGATGACGAAGAGCAAGACCTCCGCTCTGGAGCGCGCGAAGAAGGCGGCGACGGCGGGGAAAGGGAAGAGGTCAGCTCGGGGTGGATCCTCCTCTAGGACCGCTCTGCCCAAAGGTTGGATTCAGGGCGACTGGATGCCGTCGATGCTCCGTCAAGAGGTCCTCGACGACATGGTCGAGGGGGGAGTCATTCCCCACAAAGCCGCGCGTCTCCCGGGGGGAGAGATCGAGCCTCAACCCCGCGACGGTGAGTGCGTGCTCCTAGCCACTCATATCGATCGAGGGTTTTCTCTACCGCCCCATCCTTTTTTCCAGAGTTTCCTGAATTTCTTCGGAGCGCAGCTCCATCACTTCACTCCCAACTCCATCGTGTACCTCGCCGCTTTCATTTCCATGTGCGAGGCCTTCTTGGGTTGCGCCCCCACTGGGGACTCTTCAAGCACATCTTTACCTATCGCTCTCAGTCGGTCAAGAAGGCCAAGTCGAGTGACGAGAGGACGCAGGTGATCCAGTTGTGTGGGGGCTTGGCGATCCAGACGAGGGGGAAGAGTTGTTTTCCTTCCATCACTTTCCCGGAGTCGGTCCGCGGTTGGCAGGCAACCTGGTTCTACTGTCAAGACCAGGCGACCCCAGGGCAGTCGACTGGACTTCCTCCATTCTCTCTCGACCGAGCTGAAAAGCCTATTTCTCTGAAAGTGTCGCTGGAGGAAAGGGCCCAGGTCAAAGTGTTGGCGGGTCGAGTGGTTGAGCTCGTCCGTGAGGGTGTGACTGGTATGGACCTGGTGGAGGTCTTCCTCCGGAGGCGTATCCAACCGCTCCAGGCCCGTGACCACCCGATGTGGCTGTACGCGGGCCTTGACGACACCACTCGGGTCCATCCGGAGGAGGTCACCGATGAGATGCTGGAGGGGTGGCTGTCGAGCATTACGGGGAACAAAGACAACCCCCGAGGAGCCAGGAGGGTGGTTCCACTCGACAATTCGTATGAGGTGGACCAGGTATGTCTTTATGCTCCTGACTGAAATCTTGTTTTCTGCATTGGTCTTCTTTGAGTTGGTCGATTGACTTTCGTCTTGTCTGTTGTTTTCCAGGTGACCACCGAGATGTACTCGACGCCCAACGGGGCTCAGGGGTCAACTGAGGAAGGGGAGGCGAGCGGAGGTGAGAGCGGGGACGATCAAGGCGAGTGGGAGTCCGACGGTGAAGGAGAGGGAGACGACGATGTCGACTCCAGCGAAGAGGAGGAGGAGGAGGAGGAGGAGGCCGAACCCCCTCGCCCAGAGGGGCGGTCCAAGCACACACACGACCCAGCGCGGGAACGTGGCAAGGCGACTGCTTCTGTTGGGCAGTCGTCGAAACACCCTCGGACCTCTTCTCCTACGCCGACTGGGAAGGTCCCCAAGCTCCCACGCACGACGCTGTCCAAGCCGCCTAAGGCTCTACCCAAGATGAAGATAGCTGTCCCTACTATTTCTGGGTAATAATAAAACTTGTTTTCCTTCGTCGACCATGGACAGATCCTTGGTTGATTCATTGAGCCAACCGACTGACTTTCGAGTTTTGCAGTGCTGCTACTTCTGAGGTCTCCGCCAAGGACGACGACCAAGAGGTGGAGGATGCTGTTACCTCCAACCCTGGTACGATTACTGACGTTCTGCCTTGAGTCAACTGATCATTTATTTCAACTTTGGTCGATTGAATGTTTCCTTTGTAGCCCCTCCTCATGTTGTCGACCTCCCGGATGACGATGACGATGGTCCGTTGAGGGTGAGGAGGCATAAAAAGGCGCCGGCTGACCAGGCCCCCCACTCCGCTCCGGCGTCCGAGGCCGTAGCTCGGGATGGTGGTGACACCGCTCGGGCTTCTGTGACCTTCGCCGTTCCTCTGGCGAGTGCGCGGCCCTCATCGTCGACTGTGGATCCGTCTTCGCTTTTTGCCGCATACCCCGCCCCTGAGGACCAAGCGGCTGCTGCCAAGGAGGCTATACGCCAGGCGGGGATCATGATGGAGCAAGTGAAGATGGCTCGGGAGGCCAATCAAGCAGCCTATGACGCGAGTTCGGCTCTTCAGAGCAACGTCCAGGTCAGTCGACTTCAACACTTGTTCTGTTATGATATGCTGTTTGAAGAGTCTCTTTTCCGAAGATCTTTTGTATCTGTATCTGTACACCCACTGGGTGTGTCTGCCTATCCTTGGACTAGTGGGGGCACGCTAAGTGCACCCACTGGGTGTAGTCCCCGAGACTACGGTGGACTGGTGGCAGTCGACTGTAGTCTTTTCATTGTGTTTGCTGTAGCTGTATTTCTTCACTCGGTCTGGTCGGGCCAGGTCGAGTGGAACTGTATCCGGTCGACTGCGGGCAGTCGACTTTCTCTCTCTTTTTTTTAACTAGTGGGGGCACGCTGAGTGCACCCACTGGGTGTAGTCCCCAAGACTACTGTCGAATGTTTTTGATTCGGCTGTGGTCTTAGAAACGTCATCATTGTCTCTGAGTTACTCGGAAGCAACTTATCTTGGACGTCTGTCGACTGATTTTTCTTTTTGCAGAAATCTTGTGAACTTGTAGCTCGTTATACTGAGTTGGAGAATCAGTAGATCCAGCTCAACCTTAACTTGCAGCTTGCTCAGGACAATTTAAAGAAGGCGCAAGAAGAGGTAAGAGGTAAGGCTGGTGAGGTTCTCCATTCTTAACAGGTGGCTTTTCTTTCCTGTCCATTCTTGATGTTGGTTCCACTCGACGTGCCGCAGATAAACTGGAGGAAGCTCTGAAGAAGAAGGATCAAGACCTTGCAGAGGCGCTGAAGGAGGCCTCGAGCAAAATGAAGCTCACAGAAGAGAAGCTGGCTTCGGTCGGGGCTCTTGAAGAGGAGAACTCCAGACTGAAAGCTACTCTTGAGACAGCTAATCGAGATGCCGGTCGACTGAAGAAGGAGAAGATGGCTCTGCACGACAAGGTGGGCGAGCTGGCGGGGAAGGCCAAAGATCTGGAGGCTTATCTCGGAGGGCTCGCCAAGAAGCTGTTCGTCATGCTCGAAGGTAATTATTCCGACCTGACTGTCTTGTAGTTGCCGAGCCCGCGTACGGCCACTGTCTTATTCTTGAATCGTGTTCGCAGAATTCTGCCAGAACTTCGAAGAGGAAACCGGTCGAGTGGAGCCAGGCTTGGATCCCGCCAATTCTCTCATGAAGGATGAGGCTGCCATGAACGTGCTCCGACTGGAGTCTCGTGTTACCAGCGTCGTTGATTATCTGGCTCGGCTGAAAGTTGCAATGTCGCGGATCGACACATCACTCTGGCCTGGGATGACGCTTCAGAAGGACCTCGAGTCTCTGATGGCTCGACTTAACGAAGTCCCAGGTCGAGTGGCGGAATGGAAGAAATCTTCTGCTAGATGCGGTGCTGATGTCGCTCTGTCTCTGGTCCGCGTCCATTGCAAGGAGGCGCGAGAAGAAAAGCTGGCGGCCATCCAAGTTGCAAATACCAGGAAGCACAGCTTTCAAGACTTCATGGAGACTTTCATCGCTGCCGCCACCCGTATTGCCGACGGGATCGACTTGGATGAGTTCATCGCCCCTTCTAGTCCTCCTCCTGAGGAGTGAAAAAACTTTAAATTTACCTCGGAATGCCGAGTGGATTTGTAACCGTTAAACTCTGCCTTAAATTTGCCTCGGGATGCCGAGTGGACTTGTAATAGTTAAACTTTGCCGAGCCGCGGGCTCGAGTACTTTGAGGTCTGGGACCTTTTAGGCTTTATCCGAAATTGATTTCTCGTTGGGCATCTTCATGGTTTGATTCGTCGAGTGGAATTTGATCTTCACTCGGAATGACCTTGTATTTGTGGCGCAATTCCGAAGGGGGAGTTAGCAGTCGACTCACGGATTGGGTCGAGTCTTGTACTTAGGCGAGCACCGGGCTGCAGCTAAGCCCCCGAGTGGGAAGTTTGCTCTCCACTCGGTAGGATTTTTAAACACTTAGGCGAGCACTGAGCTGCAGCTAAGCCCCCGAGTGGGAGGTTTGCTCTCCACTCGGTAGGATTTTTTCAACACTTAGGCGAGCACTGGGCTGCAGCTAAGCCCCCGAGTGGGAGGATCGCTCTCCACTCGATAGGATTTTTTCAAACTTAGGCGAGTGCCGGACTGCAGCTAAGTCTCTAAGTGAGAGAACTTAGGCGAGTGCTGGACTGCAGCTAAGCCCCCGAGTGGGAGGTTTGCTCTCCACTCGGTAGGATTTTTCAAACTTAGGCGAGTGCCGGACTACAACTAAGTCTCTAAGTGAGAGAACTTAGGCGAGTGTTGGACTACAGCTAAGCCCCCGAGTGGGAGGTTTGCTCTCCACTCGGTAGGATTTTTCAATCTTAGGCGAGTGCCGGACTGCAGCTAAGTCTCTAAGTGAGAGAACTTAGGCGAGTGCTGGATTGCAGCTAAGCCCCCGAGTGGGAGGATCGCTCTCCACTCGGTAGGATTTTTTCAAACTTAGGCGAGCACTGGGCTGCAGCTAAGCCCCCGAGTGGGAGGTTTGCTCTCCACTCGGTTGGATTTTTAAACACTTAGGCGAGCACTGGGCTGCAGCTAAGCCCCCGAGTGGGAGGTTTGCTCTCCACTCGGTAGGATTTTTAAACACTTAGGCGAGCACTGGGATACAGCTAAGCCCCCGAGTGGGAGGTTTGCTCTCCACTCGGTAGGATTTTTAAACACTTAGGCGAGCACTGGGCTGCAGCTAAGCCCCTGAGTGGGAGGTTTGCTCTCCACTCGGTAGGATTTTTTCAATCTTAGGCAAGCACTGGGCTGCAGCTAAGCCCCCGAGTGGGAGGTTTGCTCTCCACTCGGTAGGATTTTTTCAAACTTAGGCGAAACGGATTCGCAGCTAAGTCACCCACTGGGGGATTTTATATGCAAACAAAAGTGACAAACAATTAATGGAACACTCTTGCCTTTGATAAAAACGAACTGCAGGAATTTTTCTTATTACATCTCGTCCAAGGGAGAGCTCAAGTGTAAAAGGGGCGGAGTAGTTCCGCATTCCAAGCTCGTGGCTCGTCGATCTGGCGATCAACATTGTAGAGGTGATACGCTCCATTGTGGAGGACTCTGGTGATGATGAAGGGGCCTTCCCAAGTAGGAGCAAGCTTGTGTGGTTTCTGTTGATCCACTCGGAGGACCAAATCTCCTTCTTGGAAGGCTCGACTCTTCACATTCCGGGCGTGGAATCGACGCAAGTCTTGCTAATAAATGGTCGATCTGATCATGGCCATCTCCCTCTCTTCTTCTAGGAGGTCGACTGCGTCTTGCCGGGCCTGTTCTGCTTCATCTTCGGTGTAAAGCTCGACTCGGGGCGCGTTGTGAAGAAGATCACTTGGCAGAACCGCTTCGGCTCCGTAAACCAGAAAGAATGGAGTTCTTCCAGTCGACCGGTTAGGGGTGGTCCTCAATCCCCACAGAACTGACGGAAGCTCGTCGACCCAAGCACCTGCCGCGTGCTTGAGATCACGCATCAGTCGAGGCTTTAGTCCTTTGAGAATCAGGCCATTTGCTCTTTCGGCTTGTCCATTCGACTGGGGATGGGCGACCGATGTGTAGTCGACTCGAGTGCCTTGAGAGGCGCAAAAAGCTCTGAACTTGTCCGAATCGAAGTTTGACCCATTGTCAGTGATGATGCTATGCGGGACTCCATATCTGAATGTTAGCCCTCTGAAGAAACTGATAGCAGTGCAAGCATCAAGATTCTTGATGGGCTTAGCTTCAATCCATTTGGTAAACTTGTCGACTGCCACAAGCACATGAGTGAAACCACTTCTGCCTGTTCTCAGTGGACCAACCATGTCTAGTCCCCAAACAGCAAAGGGCCAGACGAGTGGAATGGTCTTCAGGGCTGATGCAGGCTTGTGTGACATGTTGGAGTAGAACTGGCACCCTCCACACTTGTCGACTATCTCTTTTGCCATCTCATTTGCTCTAGACCAGTAAAATCCCGCTCGGTATGCTTTAGCCACAATGGTCCGAGAGGACGCATGGTGGCCACAGGTCCCCGAGTGGATATCGTCAAGGATTATCCGACCTTCTTCTGGTGTTATGCACTTCTGACCGATTCCAGTCGCGCTTTCTCGATACAACTGCCCCTTTATGACTGTGAAGGCCTTGGATCGGCGGATGATCTGTCGAGCCTCTTCCTCATCCTCTGGGAGCTCTTTCCTTAGGATATACGCGATGTACGGTATCGTCCAGTCGTGAGTGATTGCCAAGACTTCCATGATTAGGTCGACCACAGCAGGAACTTCGACTTCAGTCGGATCTGTGGCACTTTTCGGTTGTGGGGCTTCTTCTGTGAAAGGATCCTCCTGGACTGACGACGAGCGGATGTGCTCCAAAAACACATTGCTGGGAATGGCTTCTCTCTTGGAGCCTATCTTTGCCAGATCATCAGCTGCTTGATTTTTCAGTCGGGGGATGTGATGAAGCTCTAATCCCTCGAATTTCTTTTCTAGCTTTCTTACTGCATTGCAATAACCAGTCATGGCCGGACTTCTGACGTCCCACTCCTTCATCACCTGATTAACCACCAAATCTGAGTCGCCATAGACCATGAGGCGACGGACGCCGAGTGAAATGGCCATGCGCAACCCATACAAAAGTGCTTCATACTCTGCTTCATTATTGGAGGAATCAAAGTGAATCTGGAGAACATATCTGAGCTTATCTCCTCGGGGGGAGACTAGAACTACCCCAACACCGGAACCATTCAGCATCTTAGATCCATCGAAGAACATGGTCCAGTGCTCCGAGTGAACTTGAGTCGGAAGTTGCTGTTCAATCCACTCGGCGATGAAATCTGCGATTGCTTGGGACTTGATAGCCTTCTTTGCTTCAAACTTGATATCTAAGGGAAGGAGTTCAATCGCCCACTTGACCACTCGACCAGTTGCATCTCTGTTGTGCAGAATCTCTGACAGTGGGGCGTCGCTGACGACTGTAATGGAGTGGTCAGAGAAGTAATGTGCAACCTTCTTCATGGTCATGTAAATCCCATATACAAGCTTCTGGTAGTGAGGGTATCTTAGTTTTGAAGGGGTCAAAACTTCAGACAGATAATAGACTGGGCGCTGAACTCTGAAGGTCTTTCCTTCTTCTTCCCGCTCGACCGTAAGTACTGTACTGACAACTTGTCCTGTGGCTGTAATGTAAAGCAGCAGAGGCTCTTTGCTGATTGGGGCAGCAAGCACCGGCTGGGTGGTGAGCAGAGCTTTGAGCTCTGCAAATGCTGCGTCAGCTTCTGGAGTCCACTCGAACTTGTCAGACTTCTTCATCAGTCGGTAAAGAGGCAATGCCTTTTCACTGAGACGAGAAATGAATCGACTTAGAGTAGCCAAGCAGCCTGTGAGCTTTTGGACATCGTGCACGCGTACAAGACGCTTCATCCGGAGTATGGTGCCAACCTTTTCAAGATTGGCATCGATCCCCCGTTCGGAAACGAGAAAACCGAGTAACTTTCCACCTGGAACTCCGAACGTGCACTTTGATGGATTGAGCTTGATATCATACCTCCTGAGGTTGGCAAAGGTTTCAGCAAGGTCAGCCCGCAGGTCGGAACCTTTCCGTGACTTGACCACAATATCATCCATGTATGCCTCCACATTCCGACTGATTTGAGTGAGTAGACACTTCTGAATCATTCTCATGAACGTGGCTCCGGCGTTCTTGAGGCCGAACGGCATGGTGACGTAACAGAAGCATCCGAATGGAGTGATGAAAGTCGTTTTGATCTCGTCGGGTCCATACAGACGGATCTGATGGTACCCTGAATAAGCATCTAGAAAAGACAAACTCACATCCCGCGATCGAGTCCACTATCTGGTCGATGCGGGGGAGAGGGAAATGATCTTTCGGGCAGGCCCGATTGATATGTTTGAAATCAATGCACATGCGAAGTGACTTGTCCTTCTTGGGGACCATGACGACATTGGCGAGCCACTCGGAGTGGTAAATCTCTCGGATGAACTCTGCTGCTAAGAGCCGAGCCACCTCCTCGCCAATGGCTTTCCTCTTCTGGACGGCGGACCGTCGAAGATGTTCTTTCACAGGCTGGAACTTCGGGTCGACTCGTAGACGGTGCTCAGCCAGCCCCCTGGGAACTCCAGGCATGTCAGAAGGCTTCCATGCGAAGACGTCCCAGTTCTCACGGAGGAACTGGATGAGCGCTTCTTCCTATTTGGAGTCGAGCGTCGTCGAGATGTGAGTCGGAGCAGCGCCGGGGTCGGTCGGGTGAATGTGAGCTGTTTTTGTTTCACCGGACGACTGAAAAGCTGACTCTGAAGCAGGCTTCTTGGCCCGTAGCAATTCACTCGGATCGGCAGCCTTTTGGTACTCTTGCAGCTCGACCACTGCCATCTGAGCATCTGCAATCTTTGAGCCTTTCTCAAAGCACTCTTCTGCCTTCTTCCGATTGCCTGTAACAGTGATTACCCCTTTAGGGCCAGGCATCTTCAGTTTGAGGTACACGTAACATGGTCGAGCCATGAAGCGTGCGTAAGCTGGCCTGCCCAAAATGGCATGATAAGCACTTTGGAAGTCCACAACCTCGAATGTCAACTTTTCCTTGCGGTAATTCTTTGAATCACCGAAAACCACATCAAGAGCAATCTGGCCGAGTGATTCGGCTTTCTTGCCAGGAATGACTCCGTGGAAGCTCATGTTACTGGTACTCAGTCGGGACATCGGAATGCCCATTCCTTTCAAAGTTTCAGCGTACAGTATGTTCAGGCCACTGCCACCATCCATCAAGACTTTAGTCAGTCGAGTGCCTTCGACAATTGGATCGACCACCAACGCTTGCCTCCCAGGGGTGGCAATGTGCGTAGGGTGATCAGACTGGTCGAACGTGATGGCAGTCTGAGACCACTTCAGATAACTGGGTGTTGCCGGAGCAACCATATTCACCTCACGGTTGATGACTTTCAGTCGACTTTTGCTTTTGACATCAGCAAAAATCATCAGGGTGGAACTGATTTGGGGGTATCCGTCGTCGCTATCTTCCTTGTCCTCGACTCTGTCTGACTCTTTTTCCTTATCCTTGGACTGTTTGCCTTGAAACTGCTGGATTAGGAGCCGGCACTGTCGAGTAGTATGCTTTGGGTAAATAAAATTACCCTCTTCATCTTTCTTGGTGTGGATGTGACACGGCAGGTCCAAAACATTGTTTCCATCCTGATCCTTGACTTTCTTGGGCTTCCAGGTGCCCTTGGGTTTTCCCTTGAAGTTTCCCTGGGCTACGGCCAGGGCCTCCCCAGGAGCGGCTGGCTCGGCCTTCCGCTTTTGCTTCCGACTGGAATTTCCTCCGGTTTCTTGGGCGACTGCCTTGTGCTTGCCACTCCGGAGTCGGTCCTCATCTTCACCATTAGCGTACTTGGTGGCAATCTCCATCATCCGATTCAGAGACATCTCTCCAGTCCGACCGAACTTCAGATTCAGCTCTCTGTATTTAACGCCTTCCTTGAAGGCACAGACTGCTTGATGGTCTGGCACATTCTCAACCGAGTGATGCAGTGTGATCCACCTCTGGATGTATTCCCTCAGGGTTTCATTCGGCTTCTGCACGCAAGATCGCAACTCTGTAAGGCCTGCAGGTCGCTTGCATGTTCCTTCAAAAGTTGTGATAAACACTCGGGAGAGATCCTCCCAAGTGTAAATGCTGCTGGGTGCCAACTGATTTAGCCACGCTCTGGCTGAGCCCTCTAACATGAGAGGTAAATGCTTTATGGCCACCTCATCATTGCCACCGCCAATCTGTACAGCCACTCGGTAATCTTCGAGCCAAGTGTCAGGCATAGATTCACCGGTGAACTTGCTGATTCCAGTCGCCAGCCTGAAATTGGGAGGAATCACTGCGGCTCTGATGGCTCGACTGAAACACTCTGGCCCTGAAGCATGTACTCTGCTGCTGGCGGGCGCATCTCTGTTTTGGCCTTCCCGATGAGCCCTGTTCCTGTCAACCAAGCCTTGAACGAGGACGGATCTCGCGTCAAAGCTTGGGTCCCTGGGGTCGACGGGAACCCTCTACCCAACGCTATGAGGGCGCCTGTCGTCTCGAGGTCGAGGTGCATATGAACCGCTCCTCGGGGGAGGGGTTGGCACTCGACGTCGATCATCACGATCGGATCGGTGATCATACTGCTCGTTTCTCCTGTACTGATCATGCCGGTCGCCACGTCCCTCACGCCTCGGGGGCGACCGCGGGCTGTGAGCCGACTGGACCGTATCGGTTGCAACAGATCGACTGTGGATCCTATTCCGCGATTGAGAAACAGCGGAATTCTGGTTTCCCGTTGCCCGGAGCAACGCTCTGATCTGTAACAAGCCCCTGCCAGCCTCCGACTGGGAGGGCTGAATTGATTCTGCTATACGGGCCGCAGCGGCCAAATTCTGAACTGGGGTTCGATATACCTGCGTTGGCGGGAAGAGCTGGCGTCGACTGGACTCGGGAGCGCGTTGACGCGCTCGCTCGTTGAGTGCTCGCTGGAGATTCTCCAGTCGAGTGCGCTCGGCCAAATTAGCCAAACGCGCGTCCTCCAAGGCCCGGGCCTCGGGGGATTCTCCGACGATAGGGGTGCGGAGGGCGTCCGTGTTCCGGCGGCGAAGCTCCTCTCGCTGTGATGACGTGAGAGGTTCGGGGAGATACTCATCGTGGGGATGCGACAGGCCGCCCCCGCCCACGCCCCCATCTGCGCGAGGGAAACCGGGAGGACTGTGCGTCCCATCGACCGCCAGGATCTCAGCCGCTGGGTCACTGCTGTCGCACTCGGATGCGGACTCCGCGGAGCCAGTCGACAGGTCGAACAAGCCGCAGAGGGATTCGTCGGACTCGATTGCCGCGACTTGCGGGGTGGCCGACTGGCGAGCCACGGCATGCCTCACCCACCTCTGAAGTCACGACCGACCGGAGCGCTTGCGCCGGTGGGAGACAGGGCGGGGAGGCGATACGGGGGCTGACCGATATTGGGTCGACGGCTGCCGCAGGAGGACGCCACGAACTAATGCACGGAAATGCATCGCACCGCGGACGGGGAGCGCGTCGACGTCGAGTGGCGCCTCTTGAAGCCAGGCGGAGTCGTCGGCGATGAACGTGAGCGCGCCGAGACGGATCTCGCGGCCCTCCGCCAAAACTCCGCACGAAACCATGATCAAAGGGATCGGAAAAATCGCAACTTCTCCAATCAGGCGCTAAGATTCCTGCCCCACGGTGGGCGCCAACTGTCGTGGTTCTAACTCTGACAGTGATGTAGGGGGGTAAGTATGGAGAGGCTAGATCTCAGCTATTGGGAAGTTGTAAACACACCAAGATGTACGAGTTCAGGCCCTTCGCGGAGGAAGTAACAATCCTACGTCTCGGTGCCCGGAGGCGGTCGATTGGATTACTGGCGTGTGAATAACAGGGGTGCGAACCCTTCATACTGAGGAGGGGGGTGGCTTATATAGAGTTCGCCGGCCCCCTCCTGCCCTCAGTAATGCAGGGTTTAAGGTACATTTAGGGTCGGGCGTTACTGGTAACGCCCCTAATAAAGTGCTATAATGACCATAAAGACTACTCAATAGCCGACCGTTTGTCTGCGGAGTGACTGTAGGTCTCCTGGCGGTCGAGTGATAGCTTTCTGGTCGAGTGTCTTGAGTCCGTCGAGTGGGATACCTTTAAGTCGATTGAAAGGTGACTTCTCCTAGGGATGTCCTAGGGTAGGGTTTCTTGGACAGGTCCGTGCCCCTACCCTAGGTACATGGCTTCATCAGCGCCTTCTTATAACGAGCGCTGGCCGCGGCGCGCGCGCGAACCATTCCTGCGCGGTAGGCCGCTTTTTTCCCGCGTGCTGGAGCACCAGCTGGCATGATCTAAAGCGCGCACGCTGTCATGAAATGGGTCGGCCCGTTGGGCGCACTGCCGATCAAAAACTAAAAGAGGACGGACGGCGGGCCGGCGGCCGATCCAAACAGACAAAAAGCGAATAAAAACACCGTCCATTTGGGTCGGCCCGTTAGAGTTGCTCTTATAGCTCGTACTTATACCAAGTTCCAATCTGTTTAAGCATATTCTCGAACATCTCCGGCCAGCGTAAATCGTCGCCGTTGTCTCCATAACGGTGTTTCCCTTAGACCGGAGCAAGTCCTCCATTCCACTTGCCACCTTCTCTTAGGCATTCAGAGTAGAGGGTGCGTCGACAAGCGATGTTCTACGGAAGATGGTGGTCTTCAGAGGCATCCGGCGTCGGTCAAGACGGGGTCTGTGTGTCAGCTTAGGATAGACTTTTTGTGTTGTAACTTGCTTTGCGGTGTTGTCTGTATGCAGACTTGATCATGAGTGGTGCAGTGTGTGCTACGCTCATTGTTCGCAGCGAGTGGCAGTTTCTTATAATTTCAATTCTACCATTTATAAAGTTATGGTATGTCTAGATGTACTTAAAAAAAGATTGGACCCTAAAAGAACAGGGTTTTAGGTTGGCACATGGTCATTAGAAGTAAATTTGACCAATCAACCTATGCCTGCTACATACACAGGTTCCACACAAAAAAATCTAAATCAAAATTTGAATTATAGAGATAGTAAATCTATATAAAGCATAAAAGAAAAATGAATTGCTAAACACAGGCGATTGGAAATTTTAGAAGTTCCAGTGGATTTTTTCTTCAATATTTGCTTAAGACACACTATGGAAAGTTTCAGTCACTTTTAGGTGTGCAAATGCACTCCATTAATTTTGGTGCAATTTAACTTTTGTGTTATTTGATTCTTATATTCATTCTATTTTGTATCTTTTACAATTACTATTTTTTACTGTTACAGTTGTTTTGCAATCACGCATTTATTTGCTTAAGTCACACTATGGAATGTTTTGTAATCAGTCACTTCCTCTCTAGATGCTCCCAAGAGAAATGAAATGTACATGATTAATGACATCGACAAATTTAATATACATGCAAGCCTTCGATCTACTAACAGTTTCGAAGGACCTCGTGCTGCCGAAAAATCCTAAAATAAATCCAAAAAAACGTGTGAAGTCTAAGTGTCTAACCAATTTAGTCTAAACATAATTAATATCTACCCTAGGTTTAAAAATCTCAACTCCTCGGTATCCGAAAACAAGAACAACTAGCCGTGCAAATTTGACAGTCAGATCGAGTAGCTTTTCAGAGTACATTCAGATCAAGTAGTTTTAGGGCTCCTTTGATTCAAAGGAATTGCATTGGATTTTTGGATGATTTGAACCCTTAGGAATTTTTTCTGTAATGCTCGTTTGATTCGTAGGATTGGCATCCTTAGGAATTTGTCCGTAGGATCCATTTGTACTACATTTTGGAGAATAATTTTCATCCACTCAATTTTTTTTGTAGAATTTCTTTGTTTTTCCCGCGTTATCAAACATTCTTTTAAATCTTGTAGGATACTATGGGACATGCCATCCTATTCCTGCATTTTTTTATTTCTTCATTTTGACAATCCTGCAAATCAAAGAGGCCGTTAGAGATTACGAGCTTCAGAAGTGGTATAAATACACTCAGATCCCAAGCCATCATAGATCGAGCACAGAAAATGTCGACCCAAGCCAAACTTTTCCACACTACTCCCAAGAACCATGTGTTCCATCGTGTCATCGTGTCGTCGCTCGTCCTGCTGCTGTCATGCACGCCGGCGAGCGGCGAGCAAACCCCGCACAGACCACTGGTCACCAAGCTCGCCAAGGACCCCAGCACCTTTCTCTACACCATCACCATCAAGGCCGACAAGTCGCTGCTCTACGTGCCCGTCGTCGTCATCATCGCACAACACTGTGGCATGCCAGTCCGGTCTGTGCGGCGGCGCGGCCAGCCAGCAGTGCCCATGCCGCTGCCCGCACGTGGAGCCGGGGTCGGGATGCGCCTGCGCCGGCAATCCTGTCACCCGCGACCGCTCCAACGGCGGCCTCACGAGCTTCGCGATGTCGGCCAACACCAGCGATGGCACCATGGAGCTTCTCCCGGAAGAGTCGTTCGCCGTCGTCGGCGCGTGCGCGCTGGACAGCCTGCTGAGGTCGCTCCCCGCGGGCGCCACCAGCGTTGCGGGGTTCTCCCGGCGCCCTCTCTCACTGCCGTCGCAGCTCGCCGCCCAGCGCGGTTTCGGAGGTAAGGTCGCCTTGTTTTTTTTAGCAACAAACTAGGCTTTATTCATAAGTTGGTATTGCTACCGGTATTACAGAAGTATCATGTGGTTGCCCCAACCAAATATGGCGGCCATGATCTAATTTTACAGCATGCCTAGCTAGTTTATGAGGCTCGAAATTCAAGACTCTAGATTCAAACTTAAAACAGCAAGAAGTAAAAGAAGAATGCCATGAAATAATCTTTTTTACAACTGCATCATAGTTTCCACCTGACTTCTTTTTGATATGCTTCACCACCTCTTGACAGTCGGCTACGCCGCCGTCCCTCCGGACCCGTAGTCCCGTACCAGGGCCGGGCCAGCGAAATGTAGGCCCTGTGCGGAACTAAAAAATGAGGTCCTACCTCATTAAAACTGAACTAAGGAGAAATTATAATGCATGTGATATAATGTCTTACTACATAACAATTGGGTATATAAATATGTTGCATATTATTTTTGTTCTTTTTCTTTTTCTTTTCTCTTGCACTTCTGGGAATCAGATCAATGTTTCCCCATGATGATTCAAATCTATATTATTGAAACACAAGATACTCCCTCCGTCCCAAAATTCTTGTCTTAGATTTGTCTAAAAACGGATGAATCGAGTCACGTTTTAGTATTAGATACATCCGTATCTAGACTAATTTAAGACAAAAATATTGGGACAGAGGGAGTACAAAAGATGAACAAATATTAATTGAAGATTATGTGTCAATGTTTGGCAATTAGATGAACTGTCTAACTCACCTAGTCCCAGGTCCTGTTTGGTTCATAAGTCCTAGGACTTTTTTGAGTCCCAACTTATAAGTCTCAAGTCCCTAAAAAGTCCTTAACTGTTTGGTTCCTGGGACTTAACATGGACTAAAAGACCATATTACAACTATAAGTCCCTCCTTAAGAGTCTTATTTCATAAGTCCCAAATGCCCACTTTAAGTCTCTAAGTCCCTCCTGTTTGATTTAGATGAGACTTATAAGGACTTTTTTAAGTCCCTAAAGACTTATTGGATTAGGGGCTTAAAAAAGTCCCTATAAGTCCCATCTAAACCAAACAGAAGGGACTTATAGGAACTTAAAATGGGCATTTGGGACTTATGAAATAAGACCCTCAAGGAGAGTCTTATAGGGACTTATAGTTGTAATATGGTCTCACAGGGACTTATAAGTCCCATGAACCAAACAGATAGATACTTTTTAAAGACTTGTGACTTATAAGTTGGGACTAAAAAAAGTCCTAGGACTTATGAACCAAACAGGGCCTAAGTTCCTGGAAACAAACACCCTCTAAACTGCTACACTGTGATCTTTAATCGAGGCGGCAAGAACAGATCTTTGATGAATCCTGCCAAAAGTTAGTTAGGAATCAGGAGTAGGAGTTGAAGCCAAAGCTAATCAGAAAAGAGGACTCTACGAACTGTAACTATGTACTATTGCCTCTAACCTGCCTACTGAGGTCATAATCTTCAAGATCATTTACGTTCTGAAACCTATACAAAGACTTGGACCATCACAACTTAGGAAACTCATCTTGGTAGATTTATTCACGTCATGATCTAACTAACAGACATGGTAAACTCAAAAGGCTGATGATATAAAAAAAAACTCAGACGGAATGACAGATCATCCATCTGTACCCTAACTCATGGAAGGGTTCTAGCACTAACACACAGCCAGCGGCAGGCTACCTGGCCAGAGGAACTGTCGCCGGCTCGCCGTGTCGCCGTCGCCGGTCGATCTGACGATCCCGTTTACGATCCAATGACCCCGTTTCCGATCGTACGATCGTGTTTCCTGTAGGCTGTAGCCACGTGAGTGCCGATTTGCTTTTGCGATCGATCCGAGGATCCAATTTCCGATCGAGCAGCGGCCGGAGGACGTCGACGCCTCGACTCAGGTGGACGCGATAGCGGCCCAACGCCCAGAAGTCATGGGCCTGTATAAAAGTTTTGGGGCCCCTAAAATTTGTGGGCCCTGTGCGGGCCGCACAATCTGTACACCTATGGGCCCGGCCTTGTCCCGTACCACACCCCGCTCCTCACGAGGGCATCTCCTACTACATCCCTGTCAACGGCATCTCCTTTGCGTCATGGCACGAGGCCGATGCTCCAGCGGCCCTGCCCCGCGGCGCCCTCAACCTCCATGTCGCCACCGGTCGCGGCGGTGTCGTGCTGAGCACCGCCACGCCGTACATAATCATGCGTCCCGACGTGTTCCGCGCGTTCGCCAGGGCGTTCCATGCCGACATTACCAGGTACCCATCCTTTCATCGTGAACCACGTCGCCATCTGTGAACAGTCGACAGCGCGGCGGCCGGCTCCGCTATAAAACTCCATGACGAAATGCGGAGCATCCTACGATCATCCTCATGTACACTATGACGGGACCTCGACCTCGAGCATACTGTCGTGGAGTGAGTCTGACAGTAAGAATAGGGGGTACGTAGGGGGAGACAAGGCCCTAGCTACGATGAGGTTGTACACGCAAGTTTACGAGTTCAAGCCCCTCTCGGAGGAGGTAATAGCCCTACGTCTCGGTGCCTTGGAGGCTTGTCGACTGGATTATGCGTGAGAGTTATAAGGAGTGCGAACCCTTGTGCCAGAGGAGGGGGGTGGCTTATATAGAGTGCGCTAGGCCCCTCCAGCCCTCGGTTACACAGGGTTCAATATGGGTTAAGACAGGGACGTTACTGATAACGCCAGTTATTAATGATTTTTATGACTATGGAGTGAACGCTTGACCGTTGCCATCCTGAGGTGACTACGGAGTGATTCTTTGTATGGTCGAGTGATACTACTGCAGTCGAGTGAAATTGAGGTATGCGAGTGGAATCTCTTGTCAAGTGGATTGCACTTCGAGGTGATATCCATACTGACTAATAAAGGGATTGGTTCTTATGCCCGTCCATCACAAATTGTCCCCCAAAGTTGCAGAATATTACCCACCGATGCCACCTATAAGTAACAAAAGAAAGACGTTTCGCACAGGGGAATCCTGCTTCGTGCGGCTCACGTAGTAGGGACCTCCTATATGGCGCTCTGCGTGCTGAGAGAAGATGCATTCCCGTTTGGGTCGGCCCATGTGGAGACAGCCTATTTTTTTAGTTTGGTTTTTGTTTCTCTTTTTCCTTTTTCCAATTTTTTCCTACTTTAAATAAATTGAGACTTAAAAAATTTAAAAAATTGAGAATTTTGAAATTAAATGTTCAATAAATCATAAAATATATGTGGATTCAAAAAAAATCGTGATTTTTTAATATATTTTTATTTTTTCTCAAATGTACATGATTTTGAAAAAAATATTCAAGAAATAAAAAAATTCAAGATTTTGAAAAGAAGTTCGTGTATTGAAAAATGTGAATAAAATTGAATAAAATGTTTGCCATTCATAAAATATAATGAAATTCTGAAATTGTCCTAAATATTATTAAAATGTTCATCGATTCTAAAAATAATCACCATTTCAAAAAATAAAAAAATGTTCACAGTTTTATAAAAATATTTGCAAATATTTATGGATTCAAAAAATAATCATGATTTAAAAATGTTCACGAATTTGTAAAGATGTTCATGCGCGTTCACTACGCCCGGATGTTGCCTTCTATGTCCGTATATTGCACCTAAGCAGAGGATACCGTATCCAGCTCGAAAATCAATCCTGTGTCCGAGTCCGACTGCGGCTCCCTTTCTTGTCCGAGCGCAGCTCGGCACCCTCCTTTTATATACTCCCTTGCACCGCTTATTTTTCGAAAAGGAGGATTACCCCCGGCCTCTGCATCTGAGCGATGCATGCAGCAATTTTATTAATTATTCTCAGAGACCTTACAAATCATTACATCAGTAAGTCTGAAGCCACCATCTTCGCGACACCTGTCGCTACTCCTATTCCCTTGATGTAGGGGTGCCGAATGTCCGAGCCTAATACCAAACAGACATCGCACAAAAACCTAACATCTAATGCCGGTTGCCCCATCCCAGCCACTTACCGGGAATGGGTCACACACCGGTCCGGCGCACTCACCGAGGCTACCGCAGCCGTCATCCACCTAACCATCTTCAGAGCAGGTATCGACGCAAAGACCTTGCTAGGTCAGCTGTCGACGCCACCATGACGCCAGACAGCGCCGCCGCCCTGCGCTCGTCCATCTAGCCGCATCTGTCGTCGATATCCAGCTGCACCATGCCGCCAATACTCGTCGTCATCGACGCGGTAGAAACAACGCCGCACCTCCTGGCAACCTCCACACCATCGCCACTGCTGGAGCTACCGGAGTCCATCACCCGCAGCATCTCTCCGCCGAACATCAGAACCTCCCAAGACGGCGCCTCCATGGAGGGTACGACGCGAAGGACGCCGCCGCCGTCCAATCCAGACTGAATTTTGAACATCAGAACCTCCCTTGCACCGCTTATAGCGACACAATTACAACAAGAGATCTCTAACAACAACAACAAGCGATCGAGATCGAGATATGCACCAGGGACGCATCGGCGTGAACCCGGCCGCCGGCATGTTTCCACCGCCGCCGCCGCGTTTCAAGTTCAATCACATGTTTCCCGTGCAGGTGCAGCGCCCGCCGTTTGTCTACCACGCCGTTCCCCTGCCGCCGGTACAGCCGCAGCTGGCGGTCCAGGTGCGCCCTGTGTGGGCGTGGAACTTCAACGAAGAGTGGGGCTACCTCCTGAGCTTCGCCGCGTGCGCCCGCTACGTCGCTGTCGACGTGCACTACCCTGGACTCGTCCACGACGCCGGCCAGGACCTCAACAGCCTGCCGGTGGAGCACCGCTACGCGCTCATGAAGGCCAACGTGGACGGCCTCAAGCCGCTCCAGGTCGGCATCGCCGTCTGCGACCACCTAGGCCAGCAGGTCGCCTGGGAGTTCAACCTCCGCGACTTCTGCGGTTCTGCCGCCCCGCCGACCCGCACGACGACAAGGCCCTCGACTACCTCGCCCGCCGCGGCCTCGACCTTGACACGCTCCGCAACCACGGGGTCGACGCCTACATGCTCGGCGCGCTGCTCATGGGTTCCGGCCTCATCGGCGTCGGACACGGGCGGCCGCTGTCGTGGATCACCCACGCCGGCGCCTACGACGTGGCGTACCTTCTCAAGATTGTCACGGGCGGCGCCCCGCTGCCGCACGACGTGGCCGGGTTCCTCGGCGCCATGCGGTACTACCTCGGCCAGCAGGTCTACGACGTCGCCACGATGGCGGCCGATTGCACGGGCATGCCGGTGGGGCTGGACTGCATCGCCACTAACCTGCGCATCCATCCGCCGTGGGGGAGCCCTCGCCTCGCAGGCGCCGCCGGCGTGCGCGCGCTTCTGGCCTTCAGGATTTTGAAGGACGGGCGGTTCCGCGGCAACGTGGAGAGGTTCCGAGGCCTGCTTCAGGGCCTGCAGCATTAGTTCTTCTTCCACGGTCGATCAGAATCGCACACGAGCAACGTCCTTGGTCAAGAATTCGAATGTGCAACGGACTCATGCTACTACAGTTTTTTTTGCTACGCCGGTCAAGTATTAATTGGGCACTTGCGTCGGTCTATGGTAGTAGTTCAGAAGATTCTTTTTTTTCGATGTGTTCAGAAGATTGTTACTACTACTGCAGTTTTATATACATATTATTATGGGTCAAGCGTTTGTTTTTCTCGTCGCAAAAAAACAAAAGAAAACATTTGATTTCCCTTTTAGGTTGTATTCAAAACTTCCAGTCAAGGGTTCTTTTAGTGATGCGTGATGTATTTGTTGTAATAATTCGCAATACTTTCTTCAGTATTTTTTTGTGAATATACTTACTTGAGTATTATATGTATAAACAACCATCAACCATGTATACAATCACTATATTCTATTGTGTGTGTATTTTCTTAGTAGTGCATCTCCAAAACCGGATATAGTATTTGTCCGTGGACGTGTCTGCGAAAAGTGATACGAAGAGCCAGCCATCCAATGCTTATCGTAAACCTTCGCCCGTTCAACCAAAAATTAAAATAATTTGTAGCGGACGGTGACCTCGTACGCCTGCCCGGGTTGGGCGGCGGCACCTCCACTGGCGAAAGGGCACGGGGAAATGATCGAGTAGTTTAAAAATGGTACCTATCATTCAAAAAAAATGTATCACTGTGTAGCTGAAAAATGCTCAACACATATTAAAAATATATTGAAAAAGGTGCATGTCAAAAATATTAATCATATAATTGAAAAATGTTCAATGTGTTTTAAAATAATATTTCTGATGTACACAAAAATGTACAACTTGTGTTGCATAAAGTAGACATGTACTGAAAAACAGAAAAAGGAAAGAAAAAAAGAAGAAAAAAACCAAATTTTTTTTTGATAGAAACAAAAAAAAGAAGAAACATGGAAGGTTCTAGAACCGCCCCAAACCGGTGCATAGAACCTTTCTCAACCTGCTATGGGATCTACTATGTCGGGCCGACACATTTAGTGGAGCGCCAATGGCGAGACCGAAAGATTTCTGGCAATAGGCGAGAAATAGCACTGGTGAGATTTGCGCCCACAGTTCCTGGGTATAGACCTAGGTGATAGATTGCTTTGGATCGGATAGGTTAGATCATTCTGGTGAACCTACCTTCTGCCTGTCCAGACGAGCTCGATCCAGCGCCGGCCATGGTGATGTGGTGATGGCGGCGATGTGGACAGAGAGTAGATGGCGGTGGTGGTGGAGCTTCCCGTGAGCACCGCGCTAACCCTAGATCGGTAGGGATTGTAGGTGGGGATTGTGGTAGCGATTAACCTCGTAAGTCATGTCCCGGCCCCCACCTCTGTTTATATAGCACGGGTCATAGGGGCCCACCAACCATGATTTGGTTGGGCGCCCCCGATCAGGGCGAGAGTCAGGGGCCCGTTCATCCCGTTGGGTTCGAACGGGAGAGAGATCAACCTAACATTCTCCCCCTTGATCTCAACTTTACTTTTAACTTTATACTTTCTAGTTTATTTGTTTCATCACATATTGGTACATAGAGTATGTTTCATCATCACAGCTTAATTGCCGTTAGAATCATACAGCTACAACATACGTTATGTTCAGAAGCAAATTCTGTTCCTTTTGGGCATATCCAGAAATCATAAGGCTTTCCCTTAAACCCATGCCGGCTAAGTATTCCTTGAACACATTGGGTGGTAAGCCTTTCGTTAGCGGATCCGCAAGCGTATCCTTTGTCCTTATATGCTCGAGACTTATAGTTTGATCCTGGATTTTATCTTTCACAACATAATACCTTATCTCTATTATTTTGGCAGCATTACTCGACTTGTTGTGAGCGTAAAATACCGTGGGCTGGTTGTCACAGTACATCTTTAGTGGTTTGTGAATACAATCTACCACTTTCAAGTCGGGTACAAATTTCTTTAGCCATATCGCCTGTCCCGTGGCTTCAAAGCATACTATAAATTCTGCATACACCGTGGATGATGCAACTATCGACTGCTTGGAGCTTTTTCACGAAATAGCTCCCCCAGCGAGAGTGAATACGTATCCTGACGTGGATTTTCTATCATCTCTGTCCCCCGCAAAATCTGTGTCTGAATACCCTTTTATCTCTATGGAATCACTTCTCATGCATATTAGCATGTAGTCATTCGTGCCTTGCGCATAACATAATGCTTTCTTTACCATATTCCAGTGCTCCATGCCTGGATTCTCTTGATATCTACCGAGTACCCCGGTGATAAAAGCTAAGTCAGGGCGAGTGCACACTTGTGCATACTGTAAGCTGCCAACTGCCGAAGCATATGGTATTGCTTTCATTTGATCGATCTCGTACTGGTTCTTGGGACTTGGAATTTCCCAAAACTATCGCCCTTGACTATAGGAGCAAGTGTGGCTTTACTCGCATGCATATTATACTTTTTAAGAACCTTTTCTAAATATGCTTTCTGCGATAGTCCTAAGACTCCATTGTTCCTATCTCGGTGAATTTCTATACCCAAAACATATGATGCTTCACCAAGATCTGTTATGTCAAAATTTGAGGATAAGTATTTCTTTGTTTCTTGTAGTAGACTAACATCACTACTAGCAAGCAAGATATCATCCACATACAAGATTAGGAAAATATATTTCCCATTTTTAAACTTTGCATAAATGCAATTATCCTCAATATTTTCTTTAAATCCAAAACTTTTAATCATTTGATTAAACTTTAGATACCACTGCCGAGAGGCTTGTCTTAATCCATAAATGGATTTCTTCAGGCGGCATCCCATATTTTTCCTTGCCTTCCATGATAAAACCCTTGAGTTGTTTCATGTAGACCTTTTCTTTTAAATCACCATTTAGAAATGTTGTCTTAACATCCATTTGATGTAACTCTAAATCAAAATGAGCAACCAATGCCATTATGATTATGAAGGAATTCTTACATGAGACTGGATAAAATGTCTCATTGTAATCTATCCCTTCTCTTTGTGTAAATCTTTTTGCCACGAGTCGTGCTTTATACTTTTCTATATTCCCTTTAGTCATACTTAATTTTGTAGACCCATTACAACCTACTGTTTTGGCTTCTTCAGGAATTTCCTCTAAGTCCCAAACATCTTTGGAACTCATCGATTTCATCTCGTCATCCATTGCCTTCATCCACTTCGATGAATGAGGGCTTCTCATGGATTCTTCATATGAGGTGGGATCTTTTTCCATATGAATCATTTTTGTGTTATAAACTTTAAAGTCAGTAGAAATAGCTGACTTTTTTAGTCTTGTAGACCTTCTAAGGGCCTCAGTTTCTGGCACATTCTGTGCCTCAACTTCTGGCACTTTTTCTAAAATTTTCGGTTGCACCTCCCTTTCATGCTCAACAACGGGTTCAACGGCTCTTGATGGACAGGTTCCTGGTCTACCCCCATAGTTATCATGGGTGGAGTTGCAATTGGTAGTGAGAAAAATGGCTCCTGAATCATCGGCTTAGGTGCATGCACCCTCTTCTCCTAAAGATCAATTTTCCAAGCTACCAAGCTCCCCCTCATCATTTCGTCCTCTAAGAAGACTGCATGTCTCGTTTCTACAAACTTTGTATATCTGTCTGGGCAGTAGAAACGAAAACCCTTTGATCTGTCTGGATAGCCAATGAAGTGGCAACTTATTGTTTTGGGATCTAACTTTGCAATGTTTGGATTAAACATTTTGGCCTCAGCAGGGCACCCCCACACCCTGAGGTGTTGTAGGGAGGGCATCCTTCCTGTCCATAGCTCATACGGTGTTTTGGGCACCGACTTGCTTGGTACTCTATTGAGAATGTGAATGGCGGTTTTAAGCGCCTCCATCCATAATCCCAATGGCAAGTTGGAATAACTCATCATGCTGCGCACCATATCCATAAGTGTACGGTTGCGCCTTTCAGCTACTCCATTTTGCTGAGGCTCGGGCTACTATGCCAGTCTCCTGCAAGAACTTTGCAAAAGGTCCAGGGACTTGGCCATATGGAGTGTGCCGACCGTAGTACTCTCCCCCATGGTAGGACCTGACTATCTTTATTCTTTTATCATGCTGATTTTCAACTTCAGCTTTGAATATTTTAAATTTATCCAACGTTTCAGATCTTTCTTTAATTGGATAAATATATCCATAGCGAGAGTAATCATCTATGAGTGTTAGGAACGAGTCATATCCATCCACACTTTTCACCGAAAATGGTCCACAAATGTCAGTATGGATGATTTCTAGTGTGCCTGTGCTATGGATTGCACCTTTTTTATTTGTTTTGTATACTTTCCTTTAATGCAATCTATGCATTGTTCCAAGTCTGAGAATTCTAACGGAGGAAGAATTTCACTTTTGACTAATCTTTCTATTCTCCCCTTGGAAATATGGCCCAAGCGACAATGCCATAATTTTGATGAGTCAAATGTTCTCTTTCTTTTCTTTTGTTCTTTATCCGATGCGGAAACATGTTCATTCACATTGCATACAGAATGCACTTTTTCACGAAGTGATAACAAATAAAGCTCATCGTGTAGTAAAGCATCACCCACATAAGCATTATTATACCATATGGCACACTTGCCATGTCCACAATAACACTCATAATTTTCTTTGTCCAAACACGAAATGCTAATTAAGTTTCTATTACATGATGGAACATAAAAAACATCTCTAAGTAGAAGCTTGAATCCATCAGCTAACTCCAAGGAGATGTCGCCGACAGCTTCAACTTCCGCTTGAATTCCATTTGCTACCTCAATGCCTCTTTCTCTTCTTAGCGTAGTCCGGGTCGAATGGAATCCCTTGCTTTGCCATTAAGGACTTCAGTCAAATAGGACAGTCTTTCTTGTAATGCCCGGTCTTCTTACAGTGGAGACAAGTGTCTTTGTCCACTGGGAAAGGCTGTTGCTGACGCTGATGCTGATAGGGAGCTTTTCCTTGTGGCTTTGAAGGAGAACTTTTGTTGTTTTGATTGTAATTCTTTTTCTTGTGACCCTTCACATAGTTGAGTGTACCACCATGTGAGGCTTTGAGTCTGTCCTCTTCTTGGACACACGTTGCTATTGTTTTTTCAATGTCCCATGTTCCAGGTGACATATTGTAGTCACAACAAAAGTTTCAAACTCCTTTGGCAATGAAGCCATGACCAGGTGGATCAGGAGCTTTGGTTTGATCTCCATATCCTCATCCATGGGCTTTAACTTTGCTGCCATATTGCTCATCCTGAGGATGTGCTCTCTTATTCCATGACTACCACCTGTGTAGCGTTCTGTCACCAGTTGCTCTAACACCTGGGTGTTATATATCTTTGAAGAGCCAGTGAATTGGCTCTTTATCTTTGAAAGCAACTCCCCTGCGGAAGTGCACTCTACAATGGAGCCCACAATGGTGCTCTCAATTGTATTCTTTATAAATGCCATGCACTTTTTGTTTGCATTGACCCACTTTTGGTTTTCTATGATGTATGACATCTTCAAAGGAGCATAATCTCCCCTCTTTTTAGCCCACACAACATCATCATCAGTGGCCTCTCTTACTGGCTCTGTAGGTCTGACCGGCCGTGATTCATGCAGAACCCAGTCCAGATCAGCACAGACAAATGCCAGTTCAACTTTCTTCCTCCACTCAATGTGATTGTCACCTCTGAGTGTCGGAACATCTTTTAAGCAACTCATCAAGTGAAAGCCTCCTCAAATTACAATTTAAGTGAGATCAGTATAACAATCATATGCATTAATCTAACGTTGGTCAAATTAAACATACAATTGTCTATGCAATTAAATCTATATTACTGTTGGGCAAAAAAATTATAAATAAATGCACCTTTAAATTTCAATAATAAAACATGATCATGTTATTAACAACGTTGGTCATAAAAACAACAAAATCTATTACTGCCATGAGAACAAGCTGCCGACGCGTATTGTCACTGCTTGACTGCTTCTATACCAGAGCCGGCTTGATCTTGCTAATGTGAACCAGGAAGTCTTTGTACACGTGCCCCTAAAGACAAAACTGGAGTCGTAGTTGTTATCGTTGAACCCTTAAATCGATATGAAGTGCCTGACACTAGATCTCGTCGTCGCGCACGCACTACAAGAAACCCTAACCTTCCCGCCTCAACAAGAAACCCCTAATACAGTGAGTCTAGGTTTGCCTGATTATTGCGCCCGTCACAGCACAACCCCCTATGTACTGTACGTGAATGTTAGGCTGGTTGTAATGGGGAGTATCATATACTAGTATCATGCATATGATATTAGTGTATGATACTACCTCCCTAATGCATAATATTATATATTAGTATCATGTAGTACTCCATTTATTGCCATGCATGACACAAAGTAGTATAGTTGGCATGCCATCTCATCAAAATTGCCTAGTTGGCATGCATGATACTAGCTACGATACTACCATTACGACCAGCCTTATGATAAAACGGATGTGTGTGTCATTCCTTTCCATTTGGGTCTATCTAGGTCTCAGTCGACTTAGACTTCGTGAAGTCTAAGTCGGCTGATGTCATCTAAGACAGATTAGGCCCGTTTGTTTAATCGACAGCCGCTGGGTTTTATTCTTAGCTGGGCCATTTTTGTTTCTCCATTGTTTTTTTGTTTATTTATTATTTGGGCTGGGTTGTTTGTTTCATTGTCTTTTGTCTTTGTTTGTTCTTGACACCACAAAAAAGTGTTCAACAAGAGAAGTAAATAAAAATACATTTTTATGTCACTAGTCCAGCACATCGCCCAGTCCTTCTCTTTGTGCGTCATCTTGCTTCTCCTTTTATTTTTATTTTTTTATAATTTGTTTAAAAAACATTTTGTATATTAGAACAAAAATCAATTTTTAATGTAACAAAGAAACAAAATGGAAACAAGACAAACTAGATAGTGTGGCACCGTTTTTCACAAATCAATCTTTATAAGTTGCTATCCGCAAAAAAAATCTTTATGTTGCATACAAATGGAGGTCATGCAAGTGTGCTTCCAAAGTGGGTTGCGTTGTTTTTCTCAAAAAATGATAATAACAAAAAGAATAAAAATTCAAAACACAAGGGTAAAAAAAGAAAAATAGTAGAAAAAGAAAAAGAAAAGGTCAGTAATAACCTGCTTAGCAGGCCGCCCAAGCCAGGTGTGTAGTTGCAAAAAAGTCAGTTGAAGCCGGGGGCGAGACTTGAAGTTGCAAGCCTACTATCGGACATGCAATTGCAGTCAAGGGCGACACTTGCAGTTGCGAGCCTAGTGTCAGACATGCAACTCCCCCCACCCCCCGTCCCTGCCCCCAACATGATTTTTTTCAGTTGCAACCATGTTAGAAGACATGCAATTGCAGTCGGGGGGTGACTGTTGCAGTTGCGTGTCTAGTACTGGACATGCAAGTTCCCCCACCCCCTCTCCTGCCGCCCTTTAACAAAAACATAAGACCAGTTGCAGTTGGGAGGGAGACACACAGTTGCATTCGGGGGCGACACTTGCAGTTGCATGGCTAGTATTCGACATGCAACTCCACCCCACCCACCTCTCTCGCCACTCTTACAAGACAAAGGTTAATTGTAGTAGCGGTGTGTGGACATGTACTTGCATTACGTGGCGACACTTGCATTTGCAAAGCCTAGTGTCAGACATGCAACGACCACCTCTCCCGATGCCCACTTACAAAACAAAAAATGTCAGTTGCATTGGGTGTGTAGGCATATGGTTGCAGTCGAGGGTGATAATTGCAGTTGCAAGCCTAGTATTGGATATATATGCAACTCCCCCTCCATGTTGCTCCCTTAACAAAACCAAAAAAGGCCAGTAGCAGTCGAGTGTGTAGGCATGCAGTTGCAGACAAGGGCAACACTTGTAGTTGCAAGCCTATCGTCGGACATACAACTTCCCCATCTCGTGCCGATCACTTACCAAAAAAGTTCAGTCGCAGCCGGGTGTGTAGGCATGCAATTGCAAAGAAAAAAATTCAGTTGCAGTCGGGTGTATAGGCATGCAATTGCAGTGGAAGACGACACTTGCGGTTGCAATACAACTGTCGTACATGCAATTGTAGTTGCAAGCGTATTGTGGGACATGCAATTCATCCCCTCTCCGTAAAAAACGCAAGGCCAGTTGCAGTTGATAGGGGACATGCAGTTCTAGTCGAGGTCGAGACTTGGAGTTGCAAGCCTAGTATCGGACATGCAACTTCCCACTCTCTCGCCGCCCACTAACAAATCAAAAAATGTCGGTTGCCATGGAGTTTGTGGGCATGCAATTGCAGTCGGGTGTGCAGGCATGCAGTTCCAGCCGAGGGTGACACTTGTAATTGCAAGACTACTTTTGGATATGCAATCCCCCCCTCTCTCTAACAAAAAACACAAGGCCAGTTGCAGTCGGAAGGGGGACATGCAGTTGCATTCGAAGGCGACAGTTGAAGTTGCAAGCCTGGTATCGCACATGCAACTCCCCCTGCCTCTCCCACCGCACTTAGAAAATAAAATGTTAGTTGCAGTAGGGTGTGTGGGCGTGCAATTGCAGTAGGGGACGACACTTGCAGTTGGATGCCTAGGGACAGACATGCAATTGCCCTTCTCTCGACCAAAGACTAATAAATTACATTCAATGACAACACTTACAATTGCGCCTAATAGTGAGCATACAAGAAAAGGATTTTAAATGCACTAAGAAGACAAAATATAAATAAATAAATAAGAAACATGGATTTTTTATAAAGTAAATAAATGAATAAAATAAAATAAAAATGAAACAAGAAAAATGGTGACAATACAAATGCAAAATAAAATCAATGTCACGAGAACGCCGATATTTTTTTGGTTAAAAATCACTTATGAAAAGATAAATAAGAGGCAAGAAAATAAAATAAAAAACACATAAATAAATCCAGAAAAGGCCAGGCTATCACACATCCCTGCCCACGCATAAAATAAAGAAGAACGAAGGAGCAGGCCAGACACACCCTAAAACAGCCCACCACCAAAAAAAATGGAAGCAAACTTATTGGATACGAGAGAAAAAATAAAACAAACAAAAAAATTACCAATTCTTGGTCTCTTTGAAGACATGGAGTTGCATTCTGGGGCAACACTTACAATAGAGGTCCATTGCTACCAAATCGACTAAGACTTGGCTAATTCTTTGTCGACTAAGAATAACAAATTCACATAAAATAGATTTTTTGGATTAGATATTTCCATCTATACTTCTTTTAGACTGGCATACTTAACACAAAGCCAAAGCTAAAAAACCTAGAAAAGAAGACATGGATGCTTGTTCTATACAAAAATGCGTGCGTGTACACACATCTGAAAAAAGGAAATTATGGTTCTAAAAAATGGATGCTGCACTAGAAAAACTACATAAAAAACTATACATTTAGGGATATTTTCTATCAACAACAACCACCCATACGCACACGGTTTCTAGGAAAAAGAAAAAGGAGAAAAACTCAGAAAAGATGCTACTGCAGTGTACGAATTCTTTTCCTTTTCACTCTTAGACTTTGTAAACTTTGCAGGCAAAAAAAAAGACACACCGTTCAAGGTCCGCCACTCTCCTGCCTAGCCCACTCAAAGCTGACAAGAAAAACAAGACACGAAAGCAGCCCACTAGTCCGTCCATCTACACGGGCCAATTTACAATTAAAAGCAGTTTGCACGTATCTAAAAGTAGTAGTAGATCTAATGGTCTACGAGTCGACTGAGACTTCACGAAGTCTCAGTCGACTGATTTTCAGCAGTACCGTTTCCATTTACTGTCCGCACCCCCACATGTGAAATTATTTGGTTCTCCACTGTACCCATTAATAAGTGTTACCTGATCATGGAACATATTTAGAGCAAGGTTGGAAGCACAACCAACAATTGTCTACTCCCTTATTGCATGAGTGGGTCCATACCGAAGGCAATCAGAACTGATGCCATCCAGCAGCCGCCGACTGGGCAAAAATGGGTGCACGAACTATTGGCATCCATCACAGCCACATACAGATCAATAGTTCACAGCGACTTTTAAGCAAACTGCAGAGGTAAAGGGCTCCCAACCCTGTGCTCTTCGGCCTTGCCCACGCACGCACGCGCGACGGGTCCTCGTTTCGCGCTGCGCCTGAGCTAGCTAGCGGTGGATCCTGAAGTAGTGGAGCACGTCCTCCCTGCTGGCGGCGGCGGCGCTGTAGGCCTTGATGAACTCGCTGAACTCGAACTCCTTGAACTTCGCCGGTCCCGTCGCCTCGTTCACCATCTCCGGGGCCGGCCCGATGCGGCACTCCATCTTGCGCATGATGAGGGTCACCACCGACAGCCTCACCGCGGCGGTGTTCGTCACGGCGCGGTGCTCCACGCTGGCCAGGAGCCCGTTGGTGATGATCTCCATCTGGCGGCCCAGGTTGACGACGAAGGAGCCTGGGATCGGGCGGACGAGGAGCCACCCCCCGCCGTGCCTTGCCTGCAGCCCGGCGACGTCGCCCTGCGAGAGCACGGTGAGGAGGTGGCGGTCACAGTGCGGGAGGAGGCCCAGCGTGAGGCTTGGGTCCGGGCACGGCGGGTAGTAGTTGACGTTCATCTGGGTGCTGCCGCCGCTGAGGTCGCCGGCGAAGAATCCACCGTCGAGGCCGAGCCCCTCTGCGATGAGCCGGAGCAGCGTCTGTGCAAGCTCGTGCACCGCCGCGGAGTACTCGGCGAGGGAGCTCCTGAAGCTTGCCGGCTTTTCCGGCCACTCTCGGACGTGCTCGTCGGTGACCGGGTGGCAGTTGATCTTGAGGTAGTCGAGCCAATAGCGGTCCCCGTTCCGGTCATAGGGGGTGCTGGAGGACACGCGGAAGTGCTTGCTCAGGTCATCGGAGCGGTACGGCAGCTTCTCCTCCGCCGGCATCCCGAAGAACCCCGCCGCCGCCTCCCGGAACCCCTGCACCACGTCCTCCGCCACGCCGTGGTTCACCACCTATATATGGAAAGATCGACCGGTCAGCTACCTCGGCTCAAGCAATGTACCTTCCGTGCCTAAGCGTGAATCAACCGACGTGCCTGGAAGATGCCGAACTCCTTGCAGGCCTTGATGATCTCGGCGACGATCAGGTGGCGCTGGCGGTCGTCGGCGGCGCGGTGGAGGTCGATGACCGGTATGGCGACATCGGAGCTGGGCTCGTCGTTGAGGAGCGAAGGGCGCTTCTCCGGGGGCAACACGTACTTGTCCGGCACGGAGGTGTGCACGGGGCAATCGGACAGCAGCTCCATCTCCGTTTCCGATCGATCAATGCAGGGCCGGTCCATACATATCCGGGGCCCTGGGGCAAGACAACAAAATGGGGCCTTTCTGGACAATAAAAAATTCTGAATATATTGTATTTTGAAAGCAATTCAGTACATATCATATGATGGTCTTTGAACTAGAAAACACATGCCACACATTATTTATTTGTAATGATCCAGAGAACTACATCATAATAGTATGGAAAGAATATAGTTCTAGATCGCTCTTCTAAGTACCACAAAGAGACCATCATCTCGCTCTTCTAAGTATGAAAACCTTGTCAATGTCTCTAACAAACTCAAGAATTTCCATAGCACGCAATGGCAGTTTTTACAAATTTAGCACAACATTTGTGTAATTCAATATCATTCAATAACTTCAAGTCTTTTGAGTCAAGTAAAAAGCCAAATATACTTCTGAACACTTTAAGTTCTTCGAAGAACTACCGGTTCTAAAAAATTGTCAATAAACCTTTCTGAGATCCTACCAGTTCATCTCTATTTTTTTTCACTTCCCTTTCTCACTGATAAACATTTTTTAGAAGACATGTCACTAAACAATCGCAGAAGAATAGTCAATACAGGGAATAAAGTCACCTGAATATGGGCATATGGCTTGATGTCAAATTGGCGATGTAGCTTCCCAGGTCTGCAAGCCTGCAACACTCATTCCCCGTCACCCCTTCTCATCCCTGGATCCAATGAAGATTTGAAGAACAGGCCAACAAAAGAGTAGGAACTAGGAAGAGAATAATTGGAGATGTCAGATGGAGCAATCGGAGGCGGATAGCCGGGTTATTTAACAGGGAATCAGAAGAGTACTTGATTAGGGGAAGGAGGAAGACGTACCATCTCTGATGCGGTGATGCCTCAAACGTCTACTTGGTGAGGAGTGTCGAGGATGCAAAGAGATATGATTGGGGAAGGGAATAGCATCGTTGGTCTCCATTAATGGACGCACTGGAGCGGAGCGCCGAATCTGGAAGTGCGCGGGAGCGGCGGCGCTGTTCTCTGAGGTGAAGAATTTGGGGGAGGAGCGAGAAGGCGAGGAGACTGGAGACGCGCAACAGAGAAGCAAAGCGATCGATTCCTTCATTTTTTCTAATACGTATACTATACTACTACCTGGGCCGGGGCCCCTGCCTCCCAGGGGCCCAGGGCGGTCGCCCCGTTGCCGCGGCCTTTGGGCCGGCCCTGGATCAATGGATCTTCTCTTCTGGCTTGCTGGCTGGCTGGTTAGAAGAGTGTGATATATAGAAGGGCGTGCTTCAGTACACCCCCTTAAAAATATTGAAAATGGACCGCGTGACACACGTGGTTAGCAAGATCACAATCCACAGAAATATTGAAAAGGAATACTTCATCTAATAGAAAACATATGTAGTCTTTTTAGTCTTAGGAAATTCGATCCTAATTTTTTAGACAATGCTAACGCGCACAGGTATGGTGTAAGCCAAATCTGTTCACACGTTCTATAACACACAGACTATGCCACGTCACCGCATGCATATAAGAATCTTTCTAGATTTTCAGTTTTTAAAATGTTTTATCTCTTAAATGAAAAATTCAATTGAAGATCCGTTTTCACCATTAAATCCCTCGCGACGAGATTTTCGAAACTAGATCTCATATCAATATATTTCGACAAATTTTTTTGAGGGTTAAAAGCTGCCATAAAAAAAAACTAAAATTGCCATGCTCTACAAACTAAAATTGCCACATGGCAACTTTAGTTTAAACACTATGGCAACTACAGTGTAAACATCGTGGCAACTTTTGGGCAAAAAAAAAATCGTCGAAGCATATCAACATGGGGTCTAGTTTTGGAGATCTCGTCGAGACGAATTTAATGATGAAAACGGATTTTTAATTTGATTTTTTAAATTAGGAGATAAAACATTTTTAAGCCGAAAATCAAAAAGATTCCTGTTAATGTCATCTGTTCATACGTGACAAAATGAGTGATGATGGAGGCGTATGTGTGATGTGCAAGTTACCGCACATGTGGGCGTTAGTTTTTTCAATTTTTTAACATATATTGGTCGATCCTAATTTGATTGCATTATTGATTTGTTTGTCAGTTTTGCATCATGTATGTGCTGGCCAGTGGCCACCATGCATGTTGTGCCAAGAAGCAACCAGCAAACAATTGCAGTGAAAGAATAGCGAAGCTGGTACACGCGAAGATCAAGTTTTTTAGAGATGTGCCCGCAAAAAACAAAGAAATTAGTCACATATTTTAGATCAAGAAAATCTGTGTCGGACTGGTCCGTGTCGTTGTCATCGTCAGACTGTCCTTCCACAGACGGAAGCCTTGCCTGGCTACTGCCTGATGCTCGCTGAGGAGCCGCTCCACTTCCTTCTGCGTTGTGCGGAGAGCCGCCTCGGCCAACACCGTCCTTGGCCGGGGAGCCCTGCTCTTGCCCCTGCCAGTGGCGCCGTGGCGACAGAGGTGTAAGGGAGCGGCCACTCCTTCCCAATCTTGGCGAGTTCCCCGTTGAGGCGAAGCAGTCGCCTCGTGGATGTCTCCGCATGGTCGGGGGTCGCGGTGTTGGGCTTCGTAAATGTCGCCTGACGCGCCACATTGTGCCACTCTCTCCGCACTGTTTTCGTAGAGGCCTTCTCCTCCGTTGAGACGATGCCCCACGATGAGGTGTCGTCATCGCTGCAACCACCGAGGTAGTGGAGGACTTGCTCATGCACCTTCGCAGTTGGTAGGGGCAACTCCTTCACGGCCTTGGCAACACTGACGGAGCTACAGCCAAGCAAAACTGTGTTATGGCCCGTCCAAATTTGGTGAAAATACACTAGGATATTTAAGCAAATGGGACATCGGATTAAAATAGTCTGACTTCCCTTCAATTTGGCCAGCCCAGGTTTTTATGTGTAGCTCCGCCACTGTTTGGCAAGCTAGTACACGATTAAGATCAAGGTTCTTTAGGAAGCTAGTAGTATATGTTAAGATTAAGTATTGCCTCCGGGTATAAAGTTGTACTAATTCAGGCGAATAGATAGGACGGGAACGTTTGGTTCCTGGGTGTATATACACCTTGTATGAAAAAATAAATTAGCAATTCAACAAAAAATCAAAAACTCCGGAAATATTTTTGAAATGAACTTGACCTTCTATTGTACTTGTGAGAAAATTTTTACAAAAATAAAATCACCCTTTGACTTCTTTTCAAAAAAGGCAAATTTTTGGTCAAAATAGTGTGACTGGCGACCTATAATCACTGTTTAAGAATTCGTCCGATTAATCAGTTAACATGCCAGTTAAACGCTACTCTTAGGGTGACCGAATCGAATAGCACCTATTCATCATGTTAACTTGTCAGACCGATTAATTGGCCAGTTAGACCGATTAATCGGTTGTTAGGCTGATTAATCACTGGTGACCCATTAATTTTTGGGCAAACAAATCCCAAAAAAATTACCCTATAACCCCTCCCATCTCCTTCTCGCTCCTCAATAGCTAGGGTTCGACCAAATAGTAGCATATTTTGGTATATTACATAGTTAAGAGCATGAGAGTATGGTATAATACATAAAACTAGATATATGTTGGCAATTCCTATTTAATCTACCGATTAATGGTCGACCGATTAATCCAGTTAATAGGCCAATTCGCCGATTAATCACTACTCCCAAGCCGGCCGAGCAGCTACCAGTTACCGATTTATTGAACAATGCCTATAATAGCAAAAAAATGTCTTTTTTTGCCCTGAGGACAATGTTGGTTTTTTTCGTGAAAATTTATATACTAGTGCAAAACAATGTCAAGTGTAATCCAAAAATACTTTTGAACTATTTTGACTTTTTGTAATTACTAAAAAAATTCCCTATATAAGATGCATATACAACCAAAAACCAAAGTGTA
>NC_041384.1:655303622-655450043 GCF_002162155.2 Triticum dicoccoides | reverse complement strand
GTTAATTGCATTCATAAAATAGTTTGTCTAATTCACATCTAGATATTTTTTTAAGGATGTCACATCTAACCCCCCACAAATATATAATGCAGCAACAAGAAACAAAAAAACTAGGGCAAAAAAATAGACCACAAACAGAGTAAAAATTAGTTTAAATGTGACATAACCATGTCATATCTAGATGTATCCTAAACATACCCTTTATAAAAATCAAGTTGTTACTTAAATGACTAGAGGAGGCCAACCAAAAAGTTACACTATACTTTTCAACGAAGAGGTGTTTTTCTTTCTTTTTTGACATAGCCAGATTTATTAAAAATATCACCGGAAGTAAAAAAAAACAACTTAAAAATAATAAAAACCATCGAGGTCCCTAGACCAGCGAACAACTATTACCGCCGTCAGAACAAGCCGCCAACGCGTGTTGTCAGCTGCTGCTTTCATACCAGAGCCGGCCTGATCTTGCAAATGTTAACCGGGAAGTCTTTGTGCACGTGCCCCTAAAAACAAGCCTGGAGTCGTACTCGTTGTGGTTGAACCATAATCAATTTGAAGTGCCTGACACTAGATCTAATCGTCACGCACGCACCGTGAGAAACCCTAACCTCCTCGCCTCAACGAGAAACCCCTAATGCAGTGAGTCTGGGTTTGCCTGATTATTGCGCCGGTCACATGCAGCACAACCCCCCTATGTACGTGAATCTTACTATGATAAAACGCATAGTATGTGTGTCATTCGTTAGTACCACCATTTACTGTCCGCGCCCCCACATGTGAAATTATTTGGTCCACGACTGTAGCCATTAACGAGTGTTACCTGATCGTGGAACATATTTTAGAGCAAGGCTGGTAGCACGACCAACAATTGTCTACTCCCTTATTGTATGACTGGGTCCATACCAAAGGCGATCAGAACTGAGGCCATAAAGCTGCCGACTGCCGTCAAGGGCTGCAGCAAACGACGCCGGCGCGTCACCCAAGTCGCCGGGCAGAGGTACGAGCTCCTGAAGCACCAAAGCGGGCAAATGGGTGCAGGAACTATTGGCATCCATCACAGGCACCGATCCAACAAACTGATTGGACTTCTTATTCACGACTATATAACATCATCTCCAACAGACGCGCAATAAGCGATGCATTAAAACAGTTTTTTATGCGCGGCAAAGCACTGGCTCCAGCAGCGGCTGCAAAATATTGCGCGCGCGACCCGCTCCAACAGACGTGCAAAAAAAAAACATCACATGCAAGCAACCAAACACAAACTAGTTTAACCAAATAGATAATTTAATGATACAAATAGCAAAGTTCAACCAAACAACACAAACTAGTTCGATACAAATAGCAAAGTTCAACCAAACATCACAAACTACAAACTACGAGGACTACTCCGAGTTGTCGTCGTCCTCCTCCTCGCTTGTGTCATCCGACGTATCAAGAAACACGTCTTCCCACCGATCATCATCCTCGGAGAAGAATGATGCATGTCCTAGATCACACTGCAATATCGCCAGTCCTTCCAACGACTCATGTCCGCCCGTTCCACGCGCCGCCTTGCCCTCCTCTCCGCCAGAAGGCGTTCTCGTTGACGACGTCCTCTGGGTGGCGCTGGCGCCACTCCGCCATGGCTCGCTCGTCCGCCTCGGCGATGAGGATTCGGCGCTGCTGCCGACGGTGTTCCTGACGGCCGGCGTCAATTACTAGCCGCGGCGGAGGGACGAGGTCCTGCGCCTGCTCGCACGTACAGATGTCCTGAAAGTTTATCTGTGCGCGAGGCCTCGAGAGGCGCACGCCGCCGTGTCGTACGCGTGGGAGGCCTCGTGGGGGGTGTCGAAGGTGCCGAGGCTGAGGCGCACGTTGCCGAACCGAATCTCGGCGTAGAAGGTGCAGGAGGGGCGTGCGCGTATGCCGTGGTAGCCCAAAGCTCCCGGCGGCGCGGCGGCATGGTGGCGCATCGGCGGCGAGGCGAGAATGCGGCAGAGGAAGCGGGGAGAGAGCGGGAGAGGGCGCCCTGGCGACGTAGAGACCGATGGGAGGGCGCTGCATTTTATAGGCGCGCCGGATGCCACGCGCCAAATCTAGCGATCGTGCTTAACATGTACTCTATGAATTTCTAGATCTCACCATATGGTAAAAACTTCACTAAATAAATGCAATAAGTTGGGATTTTACGTAATTGTCATGTATAATACTTATGTCGAGAAGCATTAGTATTGTCGTAGAATACTTTGATCTTCAGTTATTTCGGCCTCACTGCATATGTTACTAAAATAGATACTACATAACACAAACCTCGCACTTAATTTGCATACACCATAAATTTACAATGTTCTGTAGGCTTAGCTAGCTGAGAAAGTTCATGGACAAGAGTGTTCGGCTAATCAATACCAGCTACCCGTAAAATAATAATAATCAATACTAGCTAATTACATGTGCATTTCAACGGGGCATACATATTCTAATTGTTCAATATCAATCGTGTCCGACATAAATCTTATGCCCACCATATTCCAGATTTTGGTAGAATCTTATTTTATTCGAGTATGGGTAGGAGAAAGCAAATGTAAGTTTTGCTTTTATGTAAGGTTTTGATAAGATTTAATTTGATTCGGGTATGAGTAGGAGAAGGCAAGTAAAGTTTGATTTAGTTTAGGTTTTGGTAAGATTGATTGAGTTAATGCATGCCGTGGGGGTGGGGGATGGGGAGCGGATGGAGGCGAAGGTAAGCGTACAACGATCAACTCCCCTTTAATAGTAGAGATTAATGATAGTTCATTTTGTGCATCCATGAATACCTTCACACCACACCACGAGATGTAGTTTGCATTATGAAGTAGCCATACATTGTTGCCTTAAATAAAGTTACAGTTCAATCTCATCTAATATGATGTAACTTAATGTGGACGTATCCTGGATGTACCTGACGATCATGCCTTTGCGAGTGATATGGCCAACATAGCATAAGGACCTAACAAGTTGCTCTCCAGGCTCCAGTGACGCTCTGCAGCGCTCAGGAATTCACACATGACATCTCCAAAATGTTGGACTAATATCGGCTCACATAAAGCTCTCAAGAGATTGACGAACTTGCTTGGGGTGCTAAGAGCATTGTTCATATCGGTTGTAGGGTCATGCACCTGCATCTCCCTGATCGAAAAGGAGCCCTCTTCTTGGATGATCTCTCTCACCTCTTTACTAGAAGGTTCATACACTGGCACATAAAAAGAATCAAACTTTTCTTTGTCGTTCACACCCTATTAATAATACCATAAAAACACGAGGTGAAATGTTTGCGCTCGATTGCAAAAGATGAAATGATGTATTATAATATATGAAAAAATATACCTCTAAGACCATGACACTTAGAATCTGATATATAGTTCTTGAAAGGTAAGAGAATTTGGTGGCAGTTACATCAGAACGCCTCCCTACCAGGGAAACAACCATTCGGCCTTTTGAGACCAATTCTTTGGCTCTCAGCTCCAGGAAATTTGTGAAATCTTTCCTAAACTGTTTTGCATAAGCCTCAAGCACTATACGGTGTCTTTGACACTTAGCATCCTTGTCCATGTCATATGCCGGGATGAGATTCCTGAATAGATCTTCAGGAGCCTGCATAGATAATTTTTTGCTTACAGAGTCGACTAGTAATGTAATGGATTGATCGATCAAGTAGTATCAGACTCAAACCTTTGAGAGCCAATGCAAACTGTTTGAAGAGCAGACAAGATGCAAAGAGTCACTAGTATAGAGGCGCTCGTAAAATGACCCCGATGTGATACCAGTCACGACGACATGCTCGTTGCTTTGACGGAGCATGACTAGGCTCTTGACCACCGTGTTGAAGTTATTGTTAGGGAGATCGTTGAGGAGCAAACATACTTCTGGTGGTGGTCGTTGGACCTGAAAACAGTGATCTTGGACCGCCTTGACGGCAATTGATACAAGTGTGACCGCGTTTGGGCCAGTGGAGCAGCCCATGTCCACGATCACCATCTTACCGGGCACCAAGGTGCTAGTGCTACTGCATAATTCAGCGGTGACCGCTTCAATTAGGGGTTGCATCCTCTTCTGCTCAGCTGTCTGCAGTTTACTTGCACTTGTTAAGAAAATCTTTTTTACTCAAAAACGGAGGACATCCTCGACAATGCATCGATTGATGCAAGCACCCATAATTAAGAAAATCTAGTCTAATATTTTAGCTAAACAACGTGCATATTAACTTTCTGGTTTGTTCTTTCAAATACCAATAGTATAACCCAAATTATGAACGATGAAAAAAAAAATCTAAATTTTATGTAAGTTGTTGATGAGATAGTTGCGAGAAGTCGGTCGTCAACGCCAGTCCTAGAACCATAACTTGTGAGACAATCAAGATATGAGAAGAAGGTACCTGAATACTAGAGTTGCGAGCATAGCTTGTTTCCCCTTGTCCCTGATTCATATGCACCATCTGCTTCATCTGCTTGGATGCCATTGTTTGTTCGAGCAGAACTAAACCTCACCCCCAGATTTTATAGCTGAAATAACCAATTAGCAGGACAATGCTAAAAACGTGCTAGTAGTGGGAAAGACCTACAAGTGCTATCCGCACAAGCCATTTAGCACGTTTAGTCCACTATATATATATGGCCTTTCGTACGTTGTACTGTTGCATGCAGTGTTTCTTCGTGGCAAGTGACAAACACGTGCAACCAATTACCAATGCATGTGAAGCAGAGGAATCCTTCCATCATCTTCCCGGTTCTTGGTGCATCGAAAAACCTAGAAACGGTGAGAAAGAAAAAAACCGAGAAAGAAACTAAACGGAAAAAAGAAATTTCCAGGATTATCGCGCAGTTTCTGTTGTTGCTGTTGAAATGATTCGACTTATGGTGCAGTTTTCCTCTGCAGGAGAAAATTGTGCAGTTGAACATGAATCTGGACTTGCAAGCGAACATTTCACCCTTGATTTTTCGCACATTTTCACTGCCATTACGTTGTGGATGGTAAGTTTTGTTGCAGCCTGTAGTGAACTCCTTTCTAGAACGAAAGCACAATGGATACGACTTTTCCTCCTCCTCCTCATTGCCATACGAGCACGCACGTACGCGCGTGCTTCTCCAACTAAACGTGTCAGCCGACCAGAAACAAACGTACATGATGTGCTCATAGCAGCAAGGAGAAGAGAATATGTGAAGCGTGGTGCTGTTTGGCCGGCGATCCGAGCCCTGTCTGCATCGTGCTCCAGAGAGCCCCAAACTGGTCGGTCACGAGACGCCAGCATAAGCGTCTCCGTGGGCAGGCGGCCGCTGCTGTTGGTAGTCAATGGGAATATTATTGCTTCACACATGTGCATACGACATACACGCTAGTCTACATCACAACTGCCTGTGAAACAACATTTTGCTACTAACTAATCGTTGTGGATGATAGCCTGGTAGCCTACAAAAGGATGTGCTTTAATGACCCACCGTAAACTAATATAACAGTGTTTAGAGGAGGACGATTTGTGGTCTATGGGGACATATACACCTTATAAGAGATTTTTTTAGTAATTCAACAAAAAGTCAAAAAATTCTGAAAATATTTTTGAAATAAACTTGACCTTCTGCTGTACCTGTGAGAAAAAATCCACAAAAAGAAAATATCCCTTTGACTTCTTTTCAAAAAAGACAATTTTTTGGCTAAAATAGTGTGAATAGTGACCTATAATAGCAAATAAATTTTGTCTTTTTTGCTGTGAGGTCAACTTTTGTTTTTTTTCGTGAAAATTTATATACTAGTGCAAAAGTAAGTCAAGTGTTTTGTAAAATAGTTCTTACCTATTTTGACTTTTTATAAAAATATTTTTAAAAAGTCCCCGTATAGGGTGCATATACAACCAGGAACCATTGGGTATTTCCCAGCGTTTAGATCACTATTTAAGTGATCTAAACGCTCTTTATTAGTAGTTTACAGAGGGAGTACATTGTTTCTTTGAAACGAGAAGGTAATGTTTCAGTCTCATCAAATATGGCGTCCCTCGATGAGCGACATAGCCAAGGTACCTGATCAGCACGCCTTCTTCGTGAGCGACGCCACAAGCTGAGCCCGCGGGTATCTGCCAACCTCGTCCTGCAAGCTTCCCTCCACACTCCAGCGCCGCTCCACGGTCCTCACAAATTCATCCATCACATCTCCGAAATGATGCACGACTATCGGCTCAAACGCGGCTCTCATCTGGTTCGTGTACCAGCTTGTGGTGATGAGAGCGTTGTCCCGACCCCGTGAAAAGTCGTGCACCCGCATCTTGGTGATCGAAAAGGAGCCCTCTGCTTGGATGATCTCCCGGAGCTCTTCATCCGAAGGTCCATACACCGGCACGTAGAACGAATCATACTTCACTTTGTCAATCACGCCCTGTCAATCATGGCACGAGACCGAGAGTGCAAATAGGCGCGTTCAGTAGGAACCGATATAATGGCTGTAGGAAAAACAGTAAAGAAATGTACCTCCGAGGCCATGACACTTAGAATTTGAGCAAAGATTTCCCACACGTGAGAGAATTTCGAAGCACGGCCATCAGAACGCCTCCCTGCAAGGGAAACAACCATCCGGCCTCCTGAGACTAGTTCTTTGGCTCTCAGCTCCAAGAAAAGAGTGTAGTCTTTCCTGAATTGTTGTGCATAAGCCTCAAGGACCATAGGGAGCCTTTCACTCCTAGCATGCTCATCAACGTCGTAAGCCGGAATCCAGTTCCTCATTAGATCTTCAGGAACCTGCAAGGGATTAGATTTTACTTACAGAATCAAAAGTTAATTGAAATGGATCGATCCATCGAGCAGTATCAAACTCGCACCTTTGAGAGCCAATTCAGGCTGTTGGACGAGCATAAAAGATGCATGGAGCCACTAGTGAAGAGCCTCTCATAAAACGACCCCGGCGTGATCCCAACAGTCACAACAGCAGGCTTGTTGCTTTGATGGAGCATGACCAGGTTCTTCACCACAGTGTTGAAGTCATTGTCAGGCAGGTCATTGAGGAGCACGCACACTTCAGGTGGTGGCTGCTGTAACTGAAGGCAGTGGCTATGGATGGCCTCGACGGCAATCGATACCAGTGCTAGCGCGTTTGGTCCAGAGGAGCAGCCCAAGTCCGCGATCAGCATTTTTTCAGGGAATGAGGTGTTATTCTTGCTGCATAACTCAACGACGGCTGCTTCTATCAGGGGCTCAGCCTGTTCTGCAGAGCATTCTGCAATAGAGTTTTAACTCTTCAGAAAATCTTGTTTAATCCTTTAGCTAAATGGTATGCTTTCTTAACTTCACTAAAAAATCTTTTTAATCTCAGCAATGAAAGGATGTATTGAGAAGGCAAGAGTCAAAGAACAGGTTAGCATAGATCGATGAATTAATCGAGATAAGAGAAGGTACCTGAATACCGGAGTTGCGAGCATAGCTTGTTTCCCCTTGTCCTTGATTCATATGCACCGTCTGCTTGGAAGCCATGACTTTGCTTGGAACAAAGCTAGGCTAGAGTCCTTAATCTGCAAGAACCAGATTGAGAAGGCAATGGGTTTAATCTGTTGATTGCTGATGCCCCCCTTGTCCACATATAGGCCTCTTGAGCCATACCTCTGAATCTATCCACGTGTTGGCTTTCCGTGTCACATGTGAGAGGGGGTGTTGAAGTGTATATGTGGATTGCCTAGCCCTTTCCATAAGTTCGGACTTTTGGTTGTGTTGGCTAGTGCATGAAGCTTAACACAATCAACACATAAACCGCTTGAGTTGAAAGGTAGGATTTTTAAAAGCTTAAAGGGATGGTGGAAAGACATGAATGGGGTCAAATTCTGATCAGCATATAATACAAACAGCCTGTCACTAGCAGAGGCGACATTTTTTAATTAGCAGGCTTGCTATTTGTATCCGGTTAAATTGTCAAAATGGAATCCAATGAAATAGACATTCTAGAGCAGCACCAATGCAACATTTTGTTGTGTAGTAAGTAGTAATATGTAGAGTTCTTTATTTACACCCACTGTTCACCTAGTTTTTGTTTGGTGCTTATGCAGAAATACCTTCTGGAATTGCGATTGTTCACAAGCAACTACAGAACTAATACATATATACATCAAGCAGTCAAATAATTGGTGACCAGGCATATGAATGAATCAATGCACTGGAGAAATAATCCAAACTGTTTCATGCCTAGTTAGTCAAGAGGAAAGAGAATATACCTGAAAACCAGAGTTGTGAGCATATTGTTTTGACGTGTCCTTGAATATTCAAGGACCTTGATTCATATCCACCACCTATTTGGAGGCAGAGGCTTTGCCTGGAGCAGGTCTAAACTCCATACATCTGGTTAAACTGTTAGCATGCGATCCAATGAAAAAAAAACATTTCGGATAATTTAGAGCAGTACAAATGCAACCTTTCTTTTGAAGATAAATTCATTGGTGTACTAGTAAGGAGTCCGATTGTGTTTTTCAAATTACCATATGAACAGAAGGGAATTTCCTATACCGCAGGAGAACTACAATATCAAAGTCAACCACATTATCTGATGAGGGGGAAATACAAACACTTGGCAACGATAATAGAAATAGTACTTCAGCAGGTATTTATATTTTTTGTCTCCCGCAAATATGATTGAATTTGATGTTCAATTTTAGAAACATGTCATGCCATGTTGACAGATACAAAGCTAAGAAGTCACACAATACCTTGGTAGGCGATACAACGAGCATCCCTCTCGGGTTTTTGGCACACAGCTTGCAAGCTGGGCTCCTGGCTCTGGTGCTTCTCATCGGCCCTTACGAATTCACCCATGACCATGTTCCGTAAAACAAAGGGTTTCCTAAAAACTGTGCATACGCTATACATCACAATGTTTAATTCTTCAAAGCGTACCATGGGTGTAGTTTACATAATCAAGTGGGCACACAATTGGCCTCAAAGAAAGCATCAGTTTCACTGTCATCAAATGTCATGTACCTAAAGGTACATGATAATCATGCCTTTGTGAGGGATACGACCAGCATAACATAAGGGCATTTGGCGCGCTCCTCTTGCAAGCTTCCCTCTAGGATATACCGCCGCTCCACGGTCCTCACGAATTCATCCATGACATATCCAAAATGTTGGACTATTACCGGCTCAAACAAAGATCTCAGAAATCCCGCGAATATGCCTGGGGTGCTGAGAGTCTTATTTATATCGGTTCTAGGGTCATGCTCCCGCATCTCCCTGATTGAAAAGGAGCCCTCTTCTTGGATGATCTCTCTCAGCTCTTCAAGCGAAGGTTCATGCATAAAAGGAATCAAACTTTTCTTTGTCGATCACACCCTGTTAATACAACCATAAGATCATGAGGTCGAATATAATACTCACACCTTCGATCGCTAAAGATGCATGCTAGAAAAGAAAGTATTGAAATGTACCTCTGAGACCATGACACATAGAATCTGAGCTACAATTTCTGGAAGGAAAGGGAATTTGGTGGCGATTATATCAGAACGCCTCCCTAGCAGCGAAATAATCATTCGGCCTCCTGAGACCAACTCTTTGGCTCTCAGCTTCAGAAAAAGTGTGAAATCTTTCCTGTATTGTTTTGCATAAGCCTCAAGCACTATAGGAAGCCTTTCATGCCTAGAATGCTCATCAATGTCATATGCTGGGATGAGATTCGTTTTAAGATCTTCTGGAGCCTGCCAAGATAAGGTTTTGCTTACAGAGTCAGCGAGTAATTTAACAGGATCGATCCAGCAAAGTAGCATCAGACTCGCACCTTTGAGAGCCAATGCAAGCTATTGGACGAGCAAACAAGATGCACAGATTCACTAGTGAAGAGCCGCTCATAAAACGACCCTGGCGTGATACCGGTCACAACAACAGGATCGTTGCTTTGACGTAGCGTGACTAGGCTCTTCACCACCGTGTTGAAGTCGTTCTCAGGAAGATCGTTGAGGAGCACAGACACTTCTGGTGATGGTTGCTGGAACTGAAGACAGTGAGCGTGGATCGCCTCGACAGCAATCGATACCAGTGCAAGCGCGTTTGGACCAGTGGAGCAGCCCAAGTCCACGATTACCATCTTCCCAGGCTGCAAGGTGCCGGTGTTGCTGCATAATTCAACGACGACCGCTTCAATCAAGGATTTCATCTTGTTCTGCTCAGCGTTCTGTAGTTGACATGTACTTATTCAGAAAATCCAAATCTATTTCAATTCTTGTTCTTATATTGCATAATCCGGTTAGTTTAAATGCCAGTAGTCACTACAACATGGTTGTTGAAAGAAGGCGTTTTGGCCAGGGTGTTTTTCTAAACGCCTCAAAACCGTGTTTAAGGAGGAGTTTCGAGGGAGTCGCCTTAAATCATCTCTATCTTAAGGCCTTCTACAAAATCGCCTCAGATCGTATGCATCTTTGGAAGCGTTTTTCAAAAAAGCCTGAAATTGGAAGAGATATTGAGGCGATTCTCACAAACGCCTCTTAATCGATTGTGGCGTTTCTCAGAAATCACCTCCAAACGTGGCGCTGCGCTAGAGGGTTGGATGGTGCGGCAGGATGGTCAGTCTGTGAGCTGGCCATATTTGCAGCTGGTGCAATGGACAGGCGGCCGAGCCTGCGATGCGACTTTTCAGTCAGCTTGCGTGAGACTCTTGCTTCCGGCCTACTAGGTGTCGCCGTTTAATCCCAATGTTGGGGGCAGAGGCTGAATGCACAACCAGGCTGTTCTTGCCTTCGTGTTATGCGGATAGGACGCTATACAGATCGTGGGACGTGCCCATGTATATCTGTATTAGCTACTAATATACTCACGTGGTTGTTAGTGTGCTACAATGTTTTGGCCGTTACTGTGTTCGAGTCTAGCAACATTCTTTCTATTAGTCCCATACTGCTTAGCCAACAAGAGTTCAACGTACTTAAAAGGAGGAAACGTGGTTACTAATTCAGAAATCACAACTAGTTCTGGCTAATGGGTTTAGGGCTTAGGTTAATTTTCTGTGTAAAACACGGACAGTGTGTTTTAAGAAAACGCCGCATGAATGATTAGAAAGCATTTTTTGTGTCTTTTGGGGGCGATTTAGACTGCCTTGGAATATCAAGCGTGCTGTAGTGAATATATAAGATAGTACATAATTATGTTCAAATTCTTGGCGAGACAACCTTCGGAAGCCAAGTTTCAGGAGATCGTAGAAACAACACTACCAAATTAATCAGTAGAGGAGAAAATACCTGAATACTAGAGTTGTGAGCATAGCTAGTTTCCCCTTGTCCTTGATTCATAATCGGAGCCGTCTGTTTGGAGGCCATGGCTCTCCGTGCAGCAGGCCCAACCTCCAAAGACCTTGAACCTGAGAAAACAAGGTTAGTAAGGAGATGGTGATGATACCCTTCAGTTCTACCTTTTATATGTGGTCCGGGCTGCTTATTGGGTGGACCGATAGGGGCTGCTAACAGGAAGGTTGAATGAAAGACTCAGTCAAATTAACATCATGACTTTGATTGCACAGTGGAAGTTCAATTCTTCTTTTCATATGCTCAACTGGGGATGACTCTTATGGCTGCCTATTGGGGGCAATTATTAAGGTAAACGTGTTTATCAATTGTTATCTGCCACTACAATTGGGGGCAGTTATATTGTTGAAAGGTTGAAGGGTCAAAATTCAGATAAGAACAACGACCTGTCACCGCCAATTATGATACTCTTAAACCGGCGTGTACAGAGACACCAAAGGAGGAGGGTAGGCGGCATTTCGTCGAACTGGTGACGGGCGGTGGAGCGGCGACCGAGCGAGTCAAGCTTCCAGGCCCCCTTTTGCTTCTCTTGTTAGCAATCTGGCGACTCAGGTAGAGGTAGAATAGCTTCTTCACCTCCAGCGACGGCGCAGGGAGTGGAGGCAGACGACTGCGCCGCCACGTTCTTTGGCAACCTGCGCGCAGGACGCAGCCACTAGTAGAAATCCAGTCAGGACCCGCGGCACATGGGGGCGAGAGGAGGGGGGCATTTGACCGAGCAGAACCTGCGGGGAGATTAGGGCGACGTCAACGCCGTGCGCTATGACGACGAGGAGGTGAGTCGAGGAGCGCCGGGATGGCGGCGGCGTCGTCGTAGAGGAGCGCGTCCATGCCCGTCCGCCCCACCACCCACGAAGCCGCCGCGCCTCTCGCCTGCAACCCGAACATCCCCGACTCTCTCCGGACGCGGCGGCGTGGCTGGTAGCCGGCGCGGGTCTCGCCGGCCGTCGTGTCTCGCCCGGGAGACCGACGGAGAAGCTCGCATGGGACGGGAGGTCCGTGTCCAGTTCACAAGCTGGGCCGGCATTTCCATTTCGCTCTTTCCGGGCCGCAATATCTAGGCCAGCATTGAGAGGGCCTGGCTTGCTGTGGGCCAACATCCACACCGTGGGCGCCGCTGTACACAGTTTCTACACAGTACAGTGCCTCTGTGTGTATAGTTCGAGCTCTGTGTTATCCTCGTAAAAAAAAGTCCGAGCTCTGTGTTTGATTCTCGGTGGACCCATAAACTGCCCGCATCCGTCAGAACCATACTGTCCGGACCGTGGGCGTCATTCAACACGGGCCTATATCGGTTTTTGAGACGGTCCGAACGTGATTCCTTCCGCAAAACGGAGACAAAAATGTGGGAGCTTTATGTGAGTTCGGACATGTGAAACATAAGAATACGACACCCCAGGCTCACCCAAAACCCTTCCTGGGCCCTGCGACTCCATCGCCTCCATTTTCTCTCCTTCCTTCTTTCTTTTTTGCCGCCGCCACCGCTCCACCATGCCACACCCCTGCTGGAAAAGCTCCTCGTTGCCACTATACTATCAACTAGACCATGATGGCGCGTGTTGCTGTGCCCATCCATTTCTTCGATAGGATGCTAGGAATTTTCTTATTTATATACATACATGAACATGGAAGTTGAATGTGTAAAAACAAAATTTGAACATGTGGAATTACAATGCCTTTGCTCTTGGAAGGATGCCACAACTTTCTTTATAGTGTGATTTACATCCTAATAGCACAAAGCAAAGCACACTCGCTCATAGCAATTAATCACAAATACACAACTTATTCAAGATACGTATGCGGCAATGATGATACTGTTTACTCGACCACAAGGTAATCTCATTCTTTAAAATCAAGTGCTCACAAGATACCTGCAAGAAGGTGCTTTGTGAAACTTCATATTTCTGATGCTCATTTTACACTACATCTAAAAGGTGCTTTTGTGAGACCTTTTAGCATACTCGACTATGATGTTTTCACTGCTAATATGTTAAGCTATTTGTGATGAACGCTTATTTCTCACAACTATTGGACAATAATAACTACAAGTTTGAGTACATATCTTACTTTATAGATTTGTATAGGATTCAATCAATTGGAATTAGGCTGGTTAGAAATAAACAAATTCCAAGATATAGGAAAAGCCAAATTGGACTAAAACAAATTAAACAAAAAACACAAAAGACTGCATATTTTCACATCACATCATCGTTAAAAAAATGGTGTATAAATTATGTCACCATTCATATGGTGTCGTCTCAACGAATTTCGATGGTGCCCTATTTAACATGAATGCAACCGTCTCTAAAATACAACCCCAAAACGATAGCGGTAAATCAATAATAGACATCATAGATCGCATCATATCTAATAAAGTGCGGTTATGACATTCGGACACACCATTATGTTGTGGTGTTTCAGGTGGCGTGAGTTGCGAAACTATTCCACGTTGTTTCAAATGAAGACCAAAATCATAACTCAAATATTCACCTCCACGATCAGATCGTAGAAACTTTATTTTCTTGTTACGATATTTTTCCATTTCATTCTGAATTCTTTGAACTTTTCAAATGTTTCAGACTTATGTTTCATTAAGTAGATATACCCATATCCGCTCAAATCATCTATGAAGGTCAGAAAAAATAACGATACCCGTCGCGAGCATCAACAATCATCGGACCGCATACATCAGTATGTATTATTTTCAATAAGTCTGTTGCTCGCTCCATTGTTCCGGAGAATGGAGTTTTAGTCATCTTGCCCATGAGACATGATTCGCAAGCATCAAGTGATTCCAAAACCCCATCAGCATGGAGTTTCTTCATGCGCTTTACACCAATATGACCTAAACAACAGTGCCACAAATAAGTTGCACTATCATTATTAAACTTGTATCTTTTGGCTTCAGTAGTATGAATATGTGTATCAGTACTATCGAGTTTCAATAAAAATAGACCACTCATCAAGGATGCATGACCATAAAAGATATTACTCATATAAATAGAACAACCATTATTCTCTGATTTAAATGAATAACCGTCTCGCATCAAACAAGATCCAGATATAATGTTTATGCTTAACACTGGCACCAAATAACAATTATTCAGGTCTAAAATTAATCCCGAAGGTAGATGTAGAGGTAGCGTGTCGACGGCGATCACATCGACTTTGGAACCATTTCCCACGCGCATCGTTACCTCGTCCTTAGCCAATCTTCGTTTAATCCGTAGCCCCTGTTTCGAGTTGCAAATATGATCAACAGAACCAATATCAAATACTCAAGCGCTACTACGAGCATTAGTAAGGTACACATCAATAACATGTATATCAAATATAGCTTTCACTTTGCCATCCTTCTTATCCGCCAAATACTTGGGGCAGTTCCTCTTCTAGTGACCAGTCCATTTGCAGTAGAAGCACTCAGTCTCAGGTTTAGGTCCAGACTTGGGCTTCTTCACTTGAGCAGCAACTTGCTTGCCGTTCTTCTTGAAGTTCCCCTTCTTCCCTTTGCCCTTCTTCTTGAAACTACTGGTCTTGTTGACCATCAACACTTGATGCTCCATTTTGATTTCTACCTCTGCAGCCTTTAGCATTGTGAAGAGCTCGGGAATTGTCTTATCCATCCCTTGCATATTATAGTTCATCACGAAGCTTTTGTAGCTTGGTGAAGAACTCTGCCAATGACACTATCATTGAAGGAAGTATGCCCTAGAGGCAATAATAAAGTTATTATTTATTTCCTTATATCATGATAAATGTTTATTATTCATGCTAGAAATATATTGACCGGAAACTTAGTACATGTGTGAATACATAGACAAACAGAGTGTCACTAGTATGCCTCTACTTGACTAGCTCGTTGAATCAAAGATGGTTAAGTTTCCTAACCATAGACGTGAGTTGTCATTTGATTAACAGGATCACATCATTAGAGAATGATGTGATTATGACCCATTCCGTTAGCTTAGCATTTGATCGTTTAGTTTGTTGCTATTGCTTTCTTCATGACTTATACATGTTCCTATGACTATGAGATTATGCAACTCCCGAATAACGGAGGAACACTTTGTGTGCTACCAGACGTCACGACATAACTAGGTGATTATAAAGGTGCTCTACAGGTGTCTCCGATGGTACTTGTTGAGTTGGTATAGATCGAGGTTAGGATTTGTCACTCCGATTATCGGAGAGGTATGTCTGGGCCCTCTCGGTAATGCACATCACTATAAGCCTTGCAAGCAATGTGACTAATGAGTTAGTTGCTGGATATTGCATTACGGAACGAGTAAAGAGACTTGCCGGTAACGAGATTGAACTAGGTATTGAGATACCGACGATCGAATCTCGGGCAAGTAACATACCGATGACAAAGGGAACAACGTATGTTGTTATGCGGTTTGACCGATAAAGATCTTCGTAGAATATGTAGGAACCAATATGAGCATCCAGGTTCCGCTATTAGTTATTGATCGGAAACGTGTCTCGGTCATGTCTACATAGTTCTTGAACCCGTAGGGTCCGCACGCTTAAAGTTCTGTGACGATCGGTATTATGAGTTTTTGTGTTTTGATGTACCGAAGGTAGTTCAGAGTCCCAGATATGATCACGGACATGACGAGGAGTCTCAAAATGGTCGAGATGTAAAGATCGATATATTGGACGACTTTGTTCGGACAGCGGAAGTGTTTCGGGAGGTTTCGGACATATACTGGAGTACCGGGGGGTTACCGGAACCCCATGGGGAGTATATTGGGCCTAATGGGCCTTAGTGGGAGAAGAGGAGGGGCGGCCAGAGCAGCCGCGCGCCCCTCCCCCTCTAGTCTGAATTGGACAAGGAGGGGGGCGCCGCCGCCCTTTCCTTCTCTCCTTCTCTCCTTCCTTCTTCTCTCCTACTCCTACTTGGAAGGGGGGGTCCTACTCTTGGTTGGAGTAGGACTCCTCATGGGGCGTGCCATAGGAGGCCGGCCCCTCCCCCTCCTCCACCCTTTATATACGGGGAGGGGGCACCCCTTGGATACACAACAATTGATCATTGATCTCTTAGCCGTGTGCGGTGCCCCCCTCCACTATAATCCACCTCGGTCATATTGTAGCGGTGCTTAAGCGAAGCCCTGTGTCGGTAGCTTCATCAACACCGTCACCGCACCGTCGTGCTGACGAAGCTCTTCCCGAAAGCTCTACTGGATCGTGAGTTCGCGGGACGTCACCGAGCTGAATGTGTGTTGAACGTGGAGGTGCATACATTCAGTACTGAGGATCGGTCGATCGTGAAGACGTACGACTAGATCAACCGCATTGTCATAACGCTTCCGCTTACAGTCTACGAGGGTACATAGACGACACTCTCCCCTCTCATTGCTATGCATCACCATGATCTTGCGAGTGCGTAGGAATTTTTTTGAAATTACTACGTTCCCCAATAGTGGCATCCGAGCCAGGTTTATGCGTAGATGTTATATGCACGAGTAGAAGACAAGTGAGTTGTGGGCGATACGAGTCATACTGCTTACCAGCATGTCATACTTTGGTTCGACGATATTGTTGGATGAAGCGGCCCGGATCGACATTACGCGTACACTTACACGAGACTGGTTCTACCGACGTGCTTTGCACATAGGTGGCTGGTGGGTGTCAGTTTCTCCAACTTTAGTTGAACCGAGTGTGACTACGCTCGGTCCTTGTTGATAGTTAAAAAATACTAACTTGACGAACTATCGTTGTGGTTTTGATGCATAGGTAAGAACGGTTCTTGCTCAGCCCGTAGCAGCTACGTAAAACTTGCAATAACAAAGTAGAGGACGTCTAACTTGTTTTTACAGGGCATGTTGTGATGTGATATGGTCAAGGTATGATGCTATATTTTATTGTATGAGCTGATCATGTTTTGTAACGGAGTTATCGGCAACTGGTAGGAGCCATATGGTTGTCGCTTTATTGTATGAAATGCAATCGCCATGTAATTACTTTACTTTATCACTAAGCGGTAGCGATAGTCCTAGAAGCAATAGTTGGTGAGACGACAACGATGCTACAATGGAGATCAAGGTGTCACGCTGGTGACGATGGTGATCATGACGGTGCTTTGGAGATGGAGATCAAAGGCGCAAGATGATGATGGCCATATCATATCACTTATATTGATCGCATGTGATGTTTATCCTTTTTGCATCTTATTCTTCTTTGATTGACGGTAGCATTATAAGATGATCTCTCACTAAAAATTTCAAGGTACAAGTGTTCTCCCTGAGTATGCACCATTGCAAAAGTTCGTCGTGCCGAGACACCACGTGATGATCGGGTGTGATAAGCTCAACGTTCTTATACAATGGGTGCAAGCCAGTTTTGCACACGCAGAATACTCGGGTTAAACTTGACGAGCGTAGCATATACAGATATGGCCTCGGAACACTGAGACCAAAAGGTCGAGTGTGAATAATATAGTAGATATGATCAACATAGTGATGTTCACCATTGAAAACTACTCCATTTCACGTGATGATCGGTTATGGTTTAGTTGATTTGGATCACGCGATCACTTAGATGATTAGAGGGATATCTATCTTAGTGGGAATTCTTAAGTAATATGATTAATTGGACTTTAATTTATCATGAACTTATCCCTGATAGTATTTGCATAACTATGTTGTAGAACAATAGCTCACTATGTAGCTCCCCGTTTATTTTTGATATGTTCCTAGAGAAAAACTAAGTTGAAATTTTTTAGTAACAATGATGCGGATTGGATTCGTGATCTGAGGATTATCCTCATTACTGCACAGAAGAATTATGTCCTTGATGCACCGCTGGGTGATAGACCGATTGCAGGAGCAGATGCAGACGTTATGAACGTTTGGCAAGCTCAATATGATGACTACTTGATAGTTTAGTGCACCATGCTTTACGGCTTAGAATCGGGGCTTCAAGGACGTTTTGAACGCCATGGAGCATATGAGATGTTCCAAGAGTTGAAATTAGTATTTCAGACTCATGCCCATGTCGAAAGGTATAAGACATTTGACAAGCACTTTGCCTATAAGATGGAGGAGAATAGCTCAGCTAGTGAGCATGTGCTCAGAATGTCTGAGTACTACAATCACTTGAATCAAGCGGGAGTTAATCTTCCAGATAAGATAGTGATTGACAGAGTTCTCTAGTCACTATCACCAAGTTACTAGAACTCCGTGATGAACTATAATATACAAGGGATAATGGAAATGATTCCCAAGCTCTTCGTGATGTTGAAATCGACGAAGGTAGAAATCACGACAAGCATCAAGTGTTGATGGTTGACAAGACCACTAGTTTCAAGAAAAGGGCAAAGGGAAGAAGGGGAACTTCAAGAAGAATGGCAAGCAAGTTGCTGCTCAAGTGAAGAAGCCCAAGTCTGGACCTAAGCCTGAGACTAAGCGCTTCTACTGCAAAGGGACTGGTCACTGGAAGCAGAACTGCCCCAAGTATTTGGCGGATAAGAAGGATGGCAAAGTGAACAAAGGTATATTTGATATACATGTTATTGATGTGTACTTTACTAGTGTTTATAGCAACCCCTCAGTATTTGATACTAGTTCAGTTGCTAAGATTAGTGACTCGAAACGGGAGTTGCAGAATGAACAGATACTAGTTAAGGGTGAAGTGACGATGTGTGTTGGAAGTAGTTCCAAGATTGATATGATCATCATCGCACACTCCCTATAATTTCGGGATTAGTATTGAACCTAAATAAATGTTATTTGGTGTTTGCGTTAAGCATGAATATGATTTGATCATGTTTATTGCAATACGGTTATTCATTTAAAGTCACAGAATAATTGTTGTTCTGATTACATGAATAAAACCTTCAATGGTCATACACCCAAGTTGAATGGTTTATTGAATCTTGATCGTAGTGATACACATATTCATAATATTGAAGCCAAAAGATGCAAAGTTAATAATGATAGTGCAACTTATTTGTGGCACTACTGTTTAGGTCATATTTGTTGGGGAACGTAGTAATTTCAAATAATTTCCTATGCACACACAAGATCATGGTGATGCATAGCAACGAGAGGGGAGAGTGTGTCCACGTACCCTCGTAGACCGAAAGCGGAAGCGTTAGCACAACGCGGTTGATGTAGTCGTACGTCTTCACGATCCGACCGATCAAGCACTGAACGCATGGCACCTCCGAGTTCTGCACACGTTCAACTCGATGACGTCCCTCGAACTCCGATCCAGCCGAGCTTTGAGGGAGAGTTCTGTCAGCACGACGGCGTGGTGACGATGATGATGTTCTACCGACGCAGGGCTTCGCCTAAGCACCGCTACAATATGACCGAGGTGGATTATGGTGGAGGGGGGTACCGCACACGACTAAGAAATCCAAGGGATCAATTGTTGTGTCTCCAAGGGGTGCCTCCCTCCCCATATATAAAGGAGTGGAGGAGGAGGAGGAGGAGAGGGCCGGCCCCTATAGAGCGCCCTAGAGGAGTCCTACTCCCACCGGGAGTAGGATTCCTCCCATTTCCAAGTAGTAGGAGTAGGGGACAAGGAAGGGGAAGAGGGAAGAGAAGGAAGGAGGGGGCGTCGCCCCTCCCCTAGTCCAATTCGGACTAGTCATTGGGGGGGGGCAGCCTGCCTCTCTCTCCCCTAAAGCCCAATAAGGCCCATATAGTTCTTCCCCCGTATTCCCGTAACTCCCTGGTACTCCGAAAAATATCCGAATCACTCGGAACCTTTCCGATGTCCGAATATAGCCGTCCAATATATCGATCTTTACATCTCGACCATTTCGAGACTCCTCGTCGTGTCCCCGATCTCATACGTGACTCTGAACTACCTTCGGTAGATCAAAACTCATAAACTCATAATATAACTGTCATCGAACTTTAAGCGTGCGGACCCTACGGGTTTGAGAACTATGTAGACATGAACGAGACACGTCTCCGATCAATAACCAATAGCGGAACCTGGATTCTCATATTGGCTCCTACATATTCTACGAAGATCTTTATCGGTCAAGCCGCATAACAACATACGTTGTTCCTTTTGTCATCGGTATGTTACTTGCCCGAGATTCGATCGTTGGTATCTAAATACCTAGTTCAATCTCGTTTCCGACAAGTCTCTTTACTCGTTCCGTAACACATCATCCCGCAACTAAATCATTAGTTGCAATGCTTGCAAGGCTTAAGTGATGTGTATTACCGAGTGGGCCTAGAGATACCTCTCCGACAATCGGAGTGGCAAATCATAATCTCGAAATACGCCAACCCAACAAGTACCTTTGGAGACACCTGTAGAGCACCTTTATAATCACCCAGTTACGTTGTGACGTTTGGTAGCACACAAAGTATTCCTCCGGTAAACGGGAGTTGCATAATCTCATAGTCATAGGAATATGTATAAGTCATGAAGAAAGCAATAGCAACAAACTAAACGATCAAGTGCTAAGCTAACGAAATGGGTCATGTCAATCACATCATTCTCCTAATGATGTGATCCCGTTAATCAAATGACAACTCATGTCTATGGTTAGGAAACATAACCATCTTTGATCAACGAGCTGGTCAGGCATACTAGTGACACTCTATTTGTCTATGTATTCACACATGTATTATGTTTCCGGTTAATACAATTCTAGCATGAATAATAAACATTTATCATGATATAAGGAAATAAATAATAACTTTATTATTGCCTATAGGGAGTATTTCCTTCAGTCTCCCACTTGCACTAGAGTCAATAATCTAGTTCATGTCGCCATGTGATTTAATACCAATAGTTCACATCACCATGTGATTAACACCCATAGTTCACATCGACATGTGACCAACACCCAAAGGGTTTACTAGAGTCAATAATCTAGTTCACATCGCTATGTGATTAACACCCAAAGAGTACTTAGGTGTGATCATGTTTTGCTTGTGAGAGAAGTTTAGTCGACGGGTCTGCCACATTCAGATCCGTAAGTTTTTTGCAAATTTCTATGTCAACAATGCTCTGCACGGAGCTACTCTAGCTAATTGCTCCCACTTTCAATATGTATCCAGATTGAGATTTAGAGTCATCTGGATTAGTGTCAAAATTTGCATCGACATAACCCTTTACGACGAACCTTTTTGTCACCTCCATAATCGAGAAACATATCCTTATTCCACTAAGGATAATTTTGATCGTTGTCCAGTGATCTACTCCTAGATCACTATTGTACTCCCTTGCCAAAAACAGTGTAGGGTATACAATAGATCTGGTATACAGCATGGCATATTTTATAGAACCTATGGCCAAGGCATAGGGAATGACTTTCATTCTCTTTCTATCTTCTGCCATGGTCGGGCTTTGAGTCTTACTCAGTTTCACACCTTGTAACACAGGCAAGAACTCTTTCTTTGACTGTTCCATTTTGAACTACTTCAAAATCTTGTCAAGGTATGTACTCATTGAAAAAACTTATCAAGCGTCTTGATCTATCTCTATAGATCTTGATGCTCAATATGTAAGCAGCTTCACTGAGGTCTTTCTTTGAAAAACTCCTTTCAAACACTCCTTTATGCTTTGTAGAATAATTCTACATTATCTCCGATCAACAATATGTCATTCACATATACTTATCAGAAATGTTGTAGTGCTCCCACTCACTTTCTTGTAAATACAGGTTTCACCGCAAGTGTGTATAAAACTGTATGCTTTGATCAACTTATCAAAGCATATATTCCAACTCCGAGATGCTTGCACCAGTCCATAGATGGATCGCTGGAGCTTGCATATTTTGTTAGCACCTTTAGGATTGACAAAACTTTCTTGTTGCATCATATACAACTCTTCTTTAATAAATCCATTAAGGAATGTAGTTTTGTTTATCCATTTGCCAGATTTCATAAAATGTGGCAATTGCTAACATGATTCGGACAGACTTAAGCATAGATACGAGTGAGAAACTCTCATCGTAGTCAACACCTTGAACTTGTCGAAAACCTTTTGTGACAATTCTAGCTTTGTAGATAGTAACACTACTATCAGCGCCGGCCTTCCTCTTGAAGATCCATTTAATCTCAATGGCTCGCCGATCTTTGGGCAAGTCAATCAAAGTCCATACTTTGTTCTTATACATGGATCTCATCTCAGATTTCATGGCCTCAAGCCATTTCGCGGAATCTGGGCTCATCATCGCTTCCTCATAGTTCGTAGGTTCGTCATGGTCAAGTAACATGACCTCCAGAACATGATTACCGTACCACTCTGGTGCGGATCTCAATCTGGTTTACCTATGAGGTTCGGTAGTAACTTGATCTAAAGTTACATGATCATCATTAGCTTCCTCACTAATTGGTGTAGTAGTCAGAGGAACAGATTTCTGTGATGAACTACTTTCCAATAAGGGAGCAGGTACAGTTACCTCATCAAGTTCTACTTTCCTCCCACTCACTTCTTTCGAGAGAAACTCCTTCTCTAGAAAGGATCCATTCTCACTAATGAATATCTTACCTTCAGATCTGTGATAGAAGGTGTACCCAACATTTTCTTTTGGGTATCCTATGAAGACGCACTTCTCCGATTTGGGTTTGAGCTTATCAGGTTGAAACTTTTTCACATAAGCATTGCAACCTCAAACTTTAAGAAACGACAGCTTAGGTTTCTTGCCAAACCATAGTTCATATGATGTCGTCTCAACGGATTTAGATGGTTCCCTATTTAACGTGAATGTAGCTCTCTCTAATGCATAACCCCAAAATGATAGTGGTAAATTGGTAAGAGACATCATAGATCGCACCATATCTAATAAAGTATGGTTACGACGTTCGGACACACCATTACACTGTGGTGTTCCAGGTGGCGTGAGTAGTGAAACTATTTCACATTGTTTTAACTGAAGGCCAAACTCGTAACTCAAATATTTTACTTCTGCGATCATATTGTAGAAACTTTATTTTTTGTACGATGATTCTCCACTTCACTCTGAAATTCTTTGAAGTTTTCAAATGTTTCAGACTTGTGTTTCATCAAGTAGATATACTCATATCTACTCAAATCATCTGTGAAGATCAGAAAATAATGATACCTGCCGCGAGCCTCAATATTCATCGGACCACATACATCAGTATGTATGATTTCCAACAAATCTGTTGCTCGCTCCATTTCCGGAGAATGGAGTCTTAGTCATCTTGCCCATGAGGCATGGTTCGCAAGCATCAATTGATTCATAATCAAGTGATTCCAAAAGCCCATCAACATGGATTTTCTTCATGCACTTTACACCAATATGACCTAAATGGCAGTGCCACAAATAAGTTGCACTATCATTATTAACTTTGCATCTTTTGGCTTCAATATTGTGAATATGTGTATCACTACGATCGAGATCCAATGAACCATTTTCATTGGGTGCACGACCATAGAAGGTTTTATTCATGTAAACAGAACAACAATTATTCTCTAACTTAAATGAATAATCGTTTTGCAATAAACATGATCAAATCATATTCATGCTCAATGCAAACACCAAATAACATTTATTTATGTTTAATACTAATCCCGAAAGTATAGGGAGTGTGCGATGATGATCATATCAATCTTGGAACCACTTCCAACACACATCGTCACTTCACCCTTAACTAGTCTCTGTTCATTCTGCAGCTCCCATTTCGAGTTACTACTCTTAGCAACTGAACCAGTATCAAATACCGAGGGGTTGCTATAAACACTAGTTAAGTACACATCAATAACATGTATAACAAATATAGCATTGTTCACTTTGCCATCCTTCTTATCCACCAAATACTTGGGACAGTTCCGCTTCCAGTGACCAGTCCCTTTGCAGTAGAAGCACTTAGTCTCAGGCTTAGATCCAGACTTGGGCTTCTTCACTTGAGCAGCAACTTGCTTGCCGTTCTTCTTGAAGTTCCTTTTCTTTCCCTTTGCCATTTTCTTAAAACTAGTGGTCTTGTTAATCATCAACACTTGATGCTCTTTCTTGATTTCTACCTTCATCGATTTCATCATCATGAAAAGCTCGGGAATCGTTTTCGTCATCCCTTGCATACTATAGTTCATCACGAAGTTCTACTAAGTTGGTGATGGTGACTAGAGAATTCTGTCAATCACTATTTTATGTGGAAGATTAACTCCCACTTGATTCAAGCGATTGTAGTACCCAGACAATCTGAACACATGCTCACTGCTTGAGCTATTCTCCTCCATCTTTTAGCTATAGAACTTGTTGGAGACTTCATATCTCTCAACTCGGGTATTTTCTTGAAATATTAACTTCAACCCCTGGAACATATCATATGATCCATGACGTTCAAAACGTCTTTGAAGTCCCGATTCTAAGCTGTTAAGCATGGTGCACTGAACTATCAAGTAGTCATCATATTGAGCTAGCCAAACGTTCATGACGTCTGCATCTGCTCCTGCAATAGGTTTGTCACCTAGCGGTGCGTCAAGGACATAATTCTTCTATGCAGCAATGAGGATAATCCTCAGATCATGGATCCAATCTGCATCATTGCTACTAACATTTTTCAACTTAGTTTTCTCTAGGAACATATCAAAAATAAAACAGAGGAGCTAAACGCGAGCTATTGATCTACAACATAGATATGCTAATACTACCAGGACTAAGTTCATGATAAATTAAAGTTCAATTAATCATATTACTTAAGAACTCCCACTTAGATAGACATCCCTCTAATCATCTAAGTGATCATGTGATCCAAATCAACTAAACCATAACCAATCATCACGTGAAATGGAGTAGTTTTCAATGGTGAACATCACTATGTTGATCATATCTACTATATGATTCACGCTCGACCTTTCGGTCACAGTGTTCCGAGGCCATATCTGCATATGCTAGACTCGTCAAGTTTAACCTGAGTATTCTGCGTGTGCAAAACTGGCTTGCACCCGTTGTAGATGGACGTAGAGCTTATCACACCCGATCATCACGTGGTGTCTGGGCACGACGAACTTTGGCAACGGTGCATACTCAGGGAGAACACTTTTATCTTGAAATTTAGTGAGAGATCATCTTATAATGCTACCGTCAATCAAAGCAAGATAAGATGCATAAAAGATAAACATCACATGCAATCAATATAAGTGATATGATATGGCCATCATCATCTTGTGCTTGTGATCTCCATCTCCAAAGCACCATCATGATCACCATCGTCACCGGCGCGATACCTTGATCTCCATCGTAGTATCGTTGTCGTCTCGCCAATCTTATGCTTCTACGACTATCGCTATCGCTTAGTGACAAAGTAAAGCATTACAGGGCGATTGCATTGCATACAATAAAGCGACAACCATATGGCTCCTGCCAGTTGCCGATAACTCGGTTACAAAACATGATCATCTCATACAATAAAATTTAGCATCATGCTTTGACCATATCACATCACAACATGCCCTACAAAAACAAGTTAGACGTCCTCTACTTTGTTGTTGCAAGTTTTACGTGGCTACTATGGGCTTAGCAAGAACCGTTCTTACCTACGCATCAAAAGCACACCGATAGTTTGTCAAGTTGGTGCTGTTTTAACCTTCACAAGGACTGGGCGTAGCCACACTCGGTTCAACTAAAGTTGGAGAAACTGACACCCGCCAGCCACCTGTGTGCAAAGCACATCGGTAGAACCAGTCTCGCGTAAGCGTACGTGTAATGTCAGTCCGGGCCGTTTCATCCAACAATACCACCGAAAAAGTATGACATGTTGGTAAGCAGTATGACTTATATCGCCCACAACTCACTTGTGTTCTACTCGTGCATATGACATCTACGCATAAAACCTGGCTCCGATGCCACTATTGGGGAACGTAGTAATTTCAAAAAAAATCGTACGCACACGCAAGATCATGGTGATGCATAGCAATGAGAGGGGAGAGTGTGTCCACGTACCCTTGTAGACCGAAAGCGGAAGCGTTAACACAACGCGATTGATGTAGTCGTATGTCTTCACGATCCGACCGATCAAGCACAGAACGCATGGCACCTCCGAGTTCTGCACACGTTCAACTCGATGATGTCCCTCGAACTCCAATCCAGCCGAGCTTTGAGGGAGAGTTTCGTCAGCACGACAGCGTGATGACGATGATGATGTTCTACCGACGCAGGGCTTCACCTAAGCACCGCTACGATATGACCGAGGTGGATTATGGTGGAGGGGGGTACCGCACACGGCTAAGAGATCCAAGGGATCAATTGTTGTGTCTCCAAGGGGTGCCTCCCTCCTTGTATATAAAGGAGTGGAGGAGGAGGAGAGGGCCAGCCCCTATGGAGCGCCCTGGAGGAGTCCTACTCCCACCGGGAGTAGGATTCCTCCCCTTTCCAAGTAGTAGGAGTAGGGGACAAGGAAGGGGAAGAGGGAAGAGAAGGAAGGAGGGGGAGCCGCCCCTCCCCCTAGTCCAATTCGGACTAGTCATTGGGCGGAGAGGGGCGCAACCTGCCTCTCTCTCTCCCCTAAAGCGCAATAACGCCCATATAGTTCTCCCCCGTATTCCCGTAACTCTCTGGTACTCCGAAAAATACCCGAATCACTCGGAACCTTTCCGATGTCCGAATATAGTCGTCCAATATATCGATCTTTACGTCTCGACCATTGCGAGACTCCTCGTCATGTCCACGATCTCATCCGGGACTCTGAACTACCTTCGGTACATCAAAACTCATAAACTCATAATATAATCGTCATCGAACTTTAAGCGTGCAGACCCTACGGGTTCGAGAACTATGTAGACATGACCGAGACACGTCTCCGGTCAATAACCAATAGCGGAACCTGGATGCTCATATTGGCTCCTACATATTCTACGAAGATCTTTATCGGTCAAACCGCATAACAACATACGTTGTTCCTTTTGTCATCGGTATGTTACTTGCCCGAGATTCGATCGTCGGTATCTCAATACCTAGTTCAATCTCGTTACTGGCAAGTCTCTTTACTCATTTCATAACACATCATCCCACAACTAACTCATTAGTTGCAATGCTTGCAAGGCTTAAGTGATGTGTATTACCGAGTGGGCCCAGAGATACCTCTCTGACAATCGGAGTGACAAATCCTAATCTCGAAATACGCCAACCCAACAAGTACCTTTGGAGACACCTTTAGAGCACCTTTATAATCACCCAGTTACGTTGTGACGTTTGGTAGCACACAAAGTGTTCCTCCGATAAACGGGAGTTGCATAATCTCATAGTCATAGGAACATGTATAAGTCATGAGGAAAGCAACAGCAATAAACTAAACGATCAAGTGCTAAGCTAACGGAATGGGTCATGCCAATCACATCATTCTCCTAATGATGTGATCCCGTTAATCAAATGACAACTCATGTCTATGGTTAGGAAACATAACCATCTTTGATCAACGAGCTAGTCAAGTAGAGGCATACTAGTGACACTCTGTTTGTCTATGTATTCACACATGTATTATGTTTCCGGTTAATACAATTCTAGCATGAATAATAAACATTTATCATGATATAAGAAAATAAATAATAACTTTATTATTGCCTCTAGGGCATATTTCCTTCAATATTGGTATAAAGCGCATGAAGAAAATCCATGCTGATGGGCTTTTGGAATCACTTGATTATGAATCAGTTGATGCTTGCGAACCATGCCGCATGGGCAAGATGACAAAGACTCTGTTCTCCGGAACAATGGAGCAAGCAACAAACTTGTTGGAAATAATACATATTGATGTATGCAGTCCGATGAGTGTTGAGGCTCGTGGCAGGTATCATTATTTTCTAACCTTCATAGATGATTTGAGCAGATATGGGTATATCTTCTTGATGAAACATAAATTTGAAGCATTTGAAAATTTCAAATAATTTCAGAGTGAAGTGGAAAATCATCGTAACAAGAAAAAAAAAGTTTCTACGATCTGATCGTGGAGGAGAATATTTGAGTTATGAGTTTGGTCTTCATTTGAAACAATGCAAAATAGTTTCGCAACTCACGCCACCCGGAACACCATAGCGTAATGGTGTGTCCGAACGTCGTAATCGTACTTTACTAGGTATGGTGCGATCTATGATGTCTCTTACTGATTTATCGCTATCGTTTTGGGGTTATGCATTAGAGACAGCTATGTTCACGTTAAATAGGGCATCGTCTAATCCGCTGAGACGGCACCGTATGAACTATGGTTTGGCTAGAAGCCTAAGTTGTCGTTTCTTAAAGTTTGGGGTTGTGATACTTATGTGAAAAAGTTTCAGCCTGATAAGCTCAAACCCAAATCGGAGAAATGCGTCTTCATAGGATACCTAAAAGAAATTGTTGGGTACACCTTCTATCACAGATCCAAAAGGAAAGATCTTTGTTGCTAAGAGTGGATCCTTTCTAGAGAAGAAGTTTTCTCGCAAAAGAAGTGAGTGGGAGGAATATAGAACTTGGTGAGGTAATTGTACCTTCTCCCGAGTTGGAAATTAGTTCATCACAGAAATTAGTTCTAGTGATCTCTACACCAATTAGAGAGGAAGCTAATGATGATGATCATGAAACTTCAAATCAAGTTACTACGGTCAAGCAGAGTGAGATCCGTGATGTCTACTACACAACCTTCTTCTTGTACACGTTGTTGGGCCTCCAAGTGCAGAGGTTTATAGGACAGTAGAAAATTTCTCTCAAGTGGATGACCTAAGCTTTATCAATCCGTGGGAGGCATAGGATGAAGATGGTCTCTCTCAAGCAACCCTGCAACCAGATAAAAAAGAGTCTCTTGTGTCCCCAACACACCCAATACAATGGTAAATTGTATAGGTGCACTAGTTCGGCGAAGAGATGGTGATACAAGTGCAATATGGATGGTAGATATAGGTTTTTTGTAATCTAAAAATATAAAAACAGCAAGGTAACTAATGATAAAAGTGAGCGAAAACGGTATTGCAATGCTAGGAAACAAGGCCTAGGGTTCATACTTTCACTAGTGCAAGTCCTCTCAACAATAATAACATAATTGGATCATATAACTATCCCTCAACATGCAACAAAGAGTCACTCCAAAGTCACTAATAGCGGAGAACAAACGAAGAGCTTATTGTAGGGTATGAAACCACCTCAAAGTTATTCTTTCAGATCGATCTATTCAAGAGTTCGTACTATAATAACACCTTAAGACACAAATCAACCAAAACCCTAATGTCACCTAGGTACTCCAATGTCACCTCAAGTATCCGTGGGTATGATTATACGATATGCATCACAGAATCTCAGATTCATCTATTCAACCAACACAAAGAACTTCAAAGAGTGCCCCAAAGATTCTACCGGAGATTCAAGACAAAAATGTGTGCCAACCCTAATGCATAAGTTCACGAGGTCATGGAACTCGCAAGTTGATCACCAAAACATACATCAAGTGGATCACGTGATATCCCATTGTCACCACAGATAAGCACATGCAAGACATACATCAAGTGTTCTCAAATCCTTAAAGACTCAATCCGATAAGATAACTTCAAAGGGAAAACTCAATTCATCACAAGAGAGTAGAGGGGGAGAAACATCATAAGATCCAAATATAATAGCAAAGCTCGCGATACATCAAGATCGTGCCGACTCAAGAGCACGAGAGAGAGAGAGAGAAAGATCAAACACATAGCTACTGGTACATACCCTCAGCCCCGAGGGTGAACTACTCCCTCCTCATCATGGAGAGTGCCGGGATGATGAAGATGGCCACCGGAGAGGGATTCTCCCCTCCGGCAGGGTGCCGTAACGGGTCTAGATTGGTTTTCGATGGCTACGGAGGATTCTTTCGGCGGAACTCCCAATCTATTCTGCCCCCGGATGTTTTTAGGGTATATGGATATATATAGGCGAAAGAAGTCGGTCAGGGGAGCCACGAGGAGCCCACGAGGAAGGGGGCACACCCAGGGGGTAGGGCGCGCCCCCTGATGACCCACAATTATAGGAGATCTATCGTAGTCCTTTCCATAAGTAAGAGTGTCGAACCCAACAAGGAGAAGAAGGAAATGATAAGAGGTTTTCAGCAAGGTATTCTCTGCAAGCACTGAAATTATAGGTGACATATAGTTTTGTGATAAGATAATTTGTAACGAGCAACAAGTAACAAAAGTAAATAAAGTGCAGCAAGGTGGCCCAATCCTTTTTGTAGCAAAGGACAAGCCTGGACAAATTCTTATATAGAGAAAAGCGCTCCCGAGGACACATGGGAATTATCGTCAAGCTAGTTTTCATCACGTTCATATGATTCACGTTCGGTACTTTGATAATTTGGTATGTGGGTGGACCGGTGCTTGGGTACTACCCTTACTTGGACAAGCATCCCACTTATGATTAACCTCTATTGCAAGCATATACAACTACAACAAAAGTATTAAGGTAAACCTAACCATAGCATGAAACATATGGATCCAAATCAGCCCCTTACGAAGCAACGCATAAACTAGGGTTTAAGCTTCTGTCACTCTAGCAACCCATCATCTACTTATTACTTCCCAATGCCTTCCTATAGGCCCAAATAATGGTGAAGTGTCATGTAGTCGACGTTCACATAACACCACTAGAGGAGAGACAACATACATCTCATCAAAATATCGAATGAATACCAAATTCACATGACTACTAATAGCAAGACTTCTCCCATGTCCTCAGGAACAAACGTAACTACTCACAAAGCATATTCATGTTCATAATCAGAGGGGTATTAATATGCATATAGGATCTGAACATATGATCTTCCACCAAATAAACCAACTAGCATCAACTACAAGGAGTAATCAACACTACTAGTAACACACAGGTACCAATCCCAGACTTGGAGACAAGAATTGGATACAAGAGATGAACTAGGGTTTGAGAAGAGATGGTGCTGGTGAAGATGTTGATGGAGATTGACCCCCTCCCGATCAGAGGATCGATGGTGATGACGATGGCGATGATTTCCCCCTCCCGGAGGGAAGTTTCCCTGGCAGAATAGCTCCGCCAGAGCCCTAGATTAGTTCCGCCAAGGTTCCGCCTCGTGGCGGCGGAGTCTCGTCCTGAAAGCTGGCTTATGATTTTTTTCTCATTGAAGGACTCCATATAGCAGAAGATGGGCATCGGAGGGCCACCAGGGGGGCCACGAGGCAGGGGGCGCACCCAGGGAGGTAGGGCGCGCCCCCACCCTCGTGGGCAGGGTGTGGCCCCCCTCTGGAACTTCTTGCGCTTAGTATTTTTTATATATTCTGAAAATGACTTCCGTGAAGTTTCAGGACTTTTGGAGCTGTGCAGAATAGGTCTATAATATTTGCTCCTTTTCTAGCCCGAAATCCCAGCTGCCGGCATTCTCCCTCTTTATGTAAACCATATAAAATAAGAGAGAATAGGCATAAATATTATGACATAATGTGTAATAACAACCCATAATGCAATAAATATTGATATAAAAGCATGATGCAAAATGGACGTATCAACTCCCCCAAGCTTAGACCTCGCTTGTCCTCAAGCGAAAGCCGAAATCGAAAAATATGTCCACATGTTTAGAGATAGAGGTGTCAATAAAAATAAAATATGGACATGAGGGCATCATGATCATTCTTAGAACAACAACTTATATAATTCTTGTCATATGATCTCTTATGCTAGAGTAATAATTAAATCACAATTTCAAGTATGAATCATAAACTTCATTGAAAAAGTAACAAACTATAATCTCAGTCATTGGAGCAATTGCAATTTATCATAACATACGAAAGAGTCAATATAAGAGCTTTTCCGCAAGTCCACATACTCAACTATCATATAGTCTTTCACAATTGCTAACACTCACGTAATACTTATGGGTATGGAGTTTTAATCGGACACAGAGAAAGATAGGGGCTTATAGTTTTGCCTCCCAACGTTTTACCTCAAGGATAATGTCAACAATAATAGTTCATGAAAACTCACATCCAATTATCCATATATACCACGATCTTTCCAACATGTTGTGCTTGCCAAAAGATAAAATTTAAAAAGGAAGGGTGAAGATCACCATGACTCTTATGCAAGGTAGGAGATAAAAGTAAAAGATAGGCCCTTCGCAGAGGGAAGCAGAGGTTGTCATGTGCTTTTATGGTTGGATGCACAAAATCTTAATGCGAAAGAACGTCACTTTATATTGCCACTTGTGATATGGACCTTTATTATGCAGTCTGTTGCTTTTATTTCTTCCATATCACATGATCGTATAAATCTAATTTTCTCCCACACTAATAAGTCATACATATTTAGAGGGCAATTTTTATTGCTTGCACCGATGACAACTTACTTGGAGGATCTTACTCAATCCATAGGTAGGTATGGTGGACTCTCATGGCAAGACTGGTTTAAGGGTATTTGGAAGCACAAGTAGTATCTCTACTTGGTGCAAAGAATTTGGCTAGCATGATGGGGAAAGGCAAGCTCAATCATGTTGGATGATCCATGACAATATAATTTATTTCAGATGTAAGAAAACATAACCCATTACGTTGTCTTCCTTGTCCAACGTCAACTCTTTAGCATGTCATATTTTAATGAGTGCTCACGATCATAAAAGATGTCCAAGATAGTATATTTATATGAGAAGACCTCTCTTTCTTTATTACTTCCTATTAATTGCAACGATGACGAAAACTATTTTTGTCAACTCTCAATAACATTTAATCATCATACTCTTTATATGTGAGCTCATTACTCTCCATAAGATCCATATGATCTCTTTGTTTCTTTTTATTTTTCTCTTTTATTTTATTCACTCAAGATCATGGCAAAATAATCAAGCCCTTGACTCAACACTAATCTTTATTATATATATATAGCTCACGGTCTCGATTACATAGAAGGATCATAAAGCAAAACTCACAATTAGATCATACTAAGAACTTTTATTCTACTAGATCAAAATATTATCAAAAGGATCGAACTAAGAAAAGCGGTAAAGATAAAAGTGATGGTGATACGATACCGGGGCACTCCCCCAAGCTTGGCAGTTGCCAAGGGGAGTGCCCATACCCATGTGATTATGTCTCCTTTGTTGGTGAAGAAGATGGTGGTGATGATGGGTAGTCGCACATCGAGCGTAGGAGGTCTTCCAACTTGCGGATAATGCCCTTGAGTGCGATGATATGCTCGTTCAACAAAATATTTTCACGTGTGAGATACTTGTTTTGTATACGAGCTAGCTCAATCATCTTGAAAGCTTCAATCTCAGTTGGGGTAAGAAGATTGTGATCAAGTTGAAGGATGTCTTCTGTTGCCGGAACTTGGTCCTCCGTGGCCTTCTTGATCCCTTCATCCTTGTTGATCTCCATGGGTTCTTCTCTCTTAAGCTCTATCTTAATTAGCCAAGCATCATTGCCCTCATTGTTGGAGGAGGAGGGAGACGACATGATGCTTAGCTTTGACAACCCTGGCAAAAAACAACTCGAAACAAGAACAAGAGATTTTTGTGTGATACAGTGGTTAAAACCTTCGGGAGGTTATATAATGAATTTTTACCGACCAAAATATGTGACGTGTAGGAAAACGGAGCCGGAGAGCACACGAGGTGCCCACGAGGTAGGGGGGCGCGCCCAGGGGGGGTAGGGCGCGCCCTCCACCCTCGTGGAGCCCTCGTGTCCTTCCCGGAGTGCTTCTTATTTTTCTATTTTTCTAAATATTCCAAAATGGAAGAAAATTGCCATTAGAACTGTTTTGGAGTCGGTTTACTCACCGTACCACATACCTATTCCTTTTCGGAGTCTGAAACGTTCCAGAAAGTGTCCCTTATGTATTCCTCCGGGGTTACGGTTTCAATAACATTGGTTTCAACATTTATAGGATTACCTGAGATATAATGTTTAATTCTTTGACCGTTCACCACCTTCGGATTTGTGCCTTCAAAGTTGTTGATTTTTATGGCACGGGAATGATAGATCTCCTCGATAACGTAAGGACCTTCCCATTTAGAGAGAAGTTTTCCTGCAAAAAATCTTAAACAAGAGTTGTATAGCAATACATAATCACCTACATTAAACTCACGCTTTTGTATTCTTTTGTCATGCCATCTTTTGACTTTTTCTTTAAACAATTTGGCATTCTCATAGGCTTGGGTTCTCCATTCATCAAGTGAGCTAATGCCAAATAACCTCTTCTCACCGGCAAGTTTGAAATCATAGTTGAGCTCTTTAATAGCCCAATGAGCCTTTTGTTCTAGTTCGAGAGGTAAGTGACATGCTTTTCCATGAACCATTTTATACGGAGACATACCCATAGGATTTTTATATGCAGTTCTATAGGCCCATAATGCATCATCAAGTTTCTTGGACCAATTCTTTCTAGATCTATTAACAGTGTTTTGCAAAATTAATTTAAGCTCTCTATTGCTAAGTTCTACTTGACCACTAGACTGTGGGTGATACGGGGATGCAATTATATGATTAACATCATACTTAGCAAGCATTTTACTAAAGGCACCATGAATAAAATGTGAGCCACCATCAGTCATTAAATATCTAGGGACTCCAAACCTTGGAAAAATAAATTCTTTAAGCATCTTAATAGAGGTGTTATGATCAGCACTACTAGTTGGAATAGCTTCTACCCACTTAGTAACATAATCAACAACAACTAAAATATGTGTGCATCCATTGGAGGCAAGAAAAGGTCCCATATAATCAAAGCCCCAAACAACAAATGGTTCAATAACAAGTGAATAATTCATAGGCATTTCTTGACGTCTACTAATATTACCAATTCTTTGACATTCATCACAAGATACAACAAACTTACGGGCATCCTTGAAGAGAGTAGGCCAATAAAAACCGGATTGCAATACCTTATGTGCAGTTCTATCTCCAGCGTGGTGTCCTCCATAAGCTTCAGAGTGACACTTGCATAGGATCTATTCCTGTTCATGCTCAGGTACACAACGTCTAATAACACCATCTACTCCTTCTTTATAAAGATGTGGGTCATCCCAAAAGTAATGTCTCAAATCATAGAAAAACTTTTTCTTTTGCTGGTATGTGAAACTAGGTGGTATAAATTTAGCAACAATATAATTAGCATAATCAGCATACCATGGAGCAGTACGAGAAGCATTTATGACATTTAATTGTTCATGAGGAAAACTATCATCAATAGGTAGTGGGTCATCAAGAACATTCTCTAGCCTAGATAAGTTGTCTGCAACGAGGTTCTCAGCTCCCTTTCTATCAATAATATGTAAATCAAATTCTTGTAGGAGGAGAACCCATCTAATAAGTCTAGGTTTAGCATCTTTCTTTTCCATAAGATATTTAATAGCAGCATGATCCATGTGAATAGTTACTTTAGAATCAACAATATAAGGTCTTAACTTATCACAAGCAAATACAACTGCTAAAAAATTATTTTTCAATAGTAGCATAATTTCTCTGAGCATTGTCTAGAGTTTTACTAGCATATTGAATAACATTTAATTTCTTATCAACTCTTTGCCCTAGAACAACACCTATAGCATAATCACTAGCATCACACATAATTTCAAAGGGTAAATTCCAATCAGGTGGCTGAACAATAGGTGCAGAGATCAATGCTTTCTTAAGTTTTTCAAATGCTTCTACGCAATCATCATCAAAAACCAATGGTATGTCTTTTTGTAATAAATTAGTCAGAGGCCGAGAAATTTTTGAGAAGTCCTTAATGAACCTCCTATAAAAACCGTTGTGACCAAGGAAACTTCTTATACCTTTGATGTCCTGGGACATGGCATCTTTTCAATAGCATCAACCCTAGCTTTATCAACTTCAATACCTCTTTTAGAAACTTTATGCCCCAAGACAATACCTTCATTAACCATAAAGTGGCATTTCTCCCAATTCAAGACAAGGTTAGTTTCTTCACATCTCTGCAAAACTCGATCAAGGTTGTTTAAGCAATCATCAAAAGAGGATCCATAGACAGAGAAATCGTCCATGAAAACCTCACAAATCTTTTCACAAAAGTCAGAGAATATAGCCATCATGCATCTTTGGAAGGTAGCAGGTGCATTACATAAACCAAAAGGCATACGTCTATAAGCAAAAGTACTGAACGGGCAAGTAAAAGTGGTCTTAGATTGATCATCAGCTGACACAGGTATTTGAGAGAAACCAGAATAAACATCTAGAAAGCAAAAATGTGTATGTTTGGATAATCTTTCTAGCATTTGATCAATAAAAGGTAAGGGGTAATGATCGTTTTTAGTAGCCTTATTTAATTTGTGGAAATCAATTACCATCCTATAACCTGTAATAATTCTTTGCGGAATCAATTCATCTTTATCATTAGGAACGACAGTAATACCTCCCTTTTTAGGGACACAATGGATAGGACTTACCCACTGACTATCAGCAACGGGATAAATTATACCTGCCTCAAGGAGCTTTAGTATTTCCTTTCTTACCGCTTCTTTCATCTTAGGATTTAGCCGTTGTTAGTGATCACGAACTGGTTGGCATCTTTCTCCAAATTTATTTTGTGTTGACATAATGTGGGACTAATGCCCTTGAGATCATCAAGAGTATATCCAATAGCAGCATGGTGCTTCTTCAGAGTTTTCAATAATCTCTCTTCTTCATGCTCTAAAAGGTTAGCACTAATAATAACAAGATATATCTTTTTCTCATCAAGATAAGCATTAAGAGTATCAGGTAACAACTTGAGCTCAAACACGGGATCACCCTTGGGTGGAGGAGGATCCCCTAGGATTTCAACAGGCAAATTGTGTTTCAGGATGGGTTCCTGTTTAAAGAATACTTCATCCATTTCCCTTCTTTCATTCATAAACATATCATTTTCATGGTCTAGCAAATACTGTTCTAAAGGATCACTAGGAGGCACGACAATAGAAGCAAGACCAATAATTTCATCTTTACTAGGCAATTCCTCTTCATGGTGTTGTCTACGAAATTTAGAGAAATTAAATTCATGAGACATATCACCTAAACCAATAGTAAGAACATCCTTTTCGCAATCTATCTTAGCATTAACTGTGTTCACGCAGGGTCTACCAAATATAATGGGACAAAAGCTATCTTGTGGGGAACCAAGAACAAGAAAATCAGCAGGATATTTAGTTTTCCCACACAAGACTTCAACATCTCTAACAATTCCAATGGGTGATATGTGATACGTCTCCATCGTATCTATAATTTTTGATTGTTCCATGCCAATATTATTCAACTTTCATATACTTTTTGGCAATTTTTAATACTATTTTTGGGACTAACATATTGATCCAGTGCCCAGTGCTAGTTCCTATTTGTTGCATGTTTTTTGTTTCGCAGAAAACCCATACCAAACGGAATAAAAACTGACGGAGATTTATTTTGGAATATTTATGAATTTTGGGAAGTGGAATCATCACGAGACGGTGCCTGTCGTGGAATTGTCACGGCAGATGTCCTCGTGAAAGGACTTAGTCACGAAGCCATCGCTACAGGTAGCTTGAAGGGGTTAAACCGGACAAGGGGACACGGGAGTTTATACTAGTTCGGCCCCTTTGATGAAGGTAAAAGCCTACGTTTAGTTGTGATTGGTATTGCTAGGATTTCGAAGGCCAGGGAGCGAATCAGCTTTGTCTGGCTCTCGAGTTGTTGTTCCTTGAACCGCCGTCGGGTCACCCCTTTATATACTCAGGAGGACCCCAGCCGGTCTATAGAGTCCCGAGGCTGGCTCATACAAGTGTCCGCCTCGGTCTCCTCTTTCCTATCTTATAATATTAGTTTATACAATCATGGCGGTTTACTACCATGGGCCCTAAATTGCCTGCGGGCTCTGGGCCTCTAAGCCTTATCCGTAAAGCGCCATCTTCTGGGTTTCCTTGGGCTTCAACATAGGTGAGGGTGAACTGGCCCCTCCTGGGCGGTTTACCCTTAATGGTTATATCCTCAACATTAGGCCCCAGAATGATTTGAACATGTTCATGTCAATCTTCAATCTTTAGAAAAAAACTACTTGACTTTCTGACAATTCTCGTAAACCGCCATATTGTCTTCTCCCTGTGAACTTTGGTGAATTGCCATGATGTCATCTTCTGACACCGCAGTAAATCATTGTGACGTCATCACTGTATAAAAAGATTTATGAAGATTCCTTTCTCTTTAGTTAATTCCCGAAGATCGAGGCGACAGCTACATCCTTTTTTGCCACTCCCAACTCCTCGATTTTTGCGCCTGCTATTTTATTCCACTTCCCTTATAAATAAGACCGGGGCGCCTTCCATTTCCCCCCTTTCCTATTCATATCGTCTTCCTCCTCGTGACCCGAAGACCTCAAGCATCGCCGTCGTCGATCTTCCAGTCTGCACCAACAAGGCCGCTGCATCACCCTGTTCGTACTAGATCTCTTAAGATACTCCGCCGCTGCGTGTCTCTGGTAAATACTCCTTCCCTTTACTTGTTAAATCTGCATTAGTGTTTCGAAGTTTCTTTGGTGTTCGTCAGTGTTCATCAGCACTTCCTCTGCTTTTCCTTTAGCATCGTACTGAATCTAGCTAGGCCTGATAGTTTCCCCTTGCGGCTGGATCTGTAGCTTTAATCTGCTGTACTACAACATCTTACTGTTCCTGTACAAATCCTTATCTGAACCTTCTCTATTCTGTTTAACACCATTGTGAAGCTCAGAAAAATTTGTCTTTTGAACAACGGTAGATCCAAAATTTTATCACCATCTTATGAAACTTGTTTCCGCAACACTTAACAAATTTTCAGATTGGGTTCTGCCTCCAATGGGCGGTTTATCCTTTAGTATTGATAATCCGTCGTATGTCATTAGCCCTCTCTTAAACCACCATCTAGACTTTGAACAGCAATGCCTCGTTCACTTCATACGTATACCTTGAATTGCCGGTTTAACATTTGAAAAACACATATGAACCGCCAATCGTAAACCGTCTATTTTCCTTTTTCAGACTTTGTAAGATGACGAAGCAATTTGCTGCTTGCAACTGGGTTCCATCTCAGATCACAGAAACGCAAATCAATGAATATGTCACCACAAGCGCTTTAGCTTCAAAAAATGTCCTCCATTGGCGAGTTCCTGGCCCTGAGTGCCCTCCTGAGCCTCAAGATGGAGAAGTGATTGTGTTCATGCAACATTTAGCTCGAGGTTTCAGTCCTCCCGGATCAAAAATTTTCCGGGATGTTCTTGCCAGGTTCCAACTTCATCCTCAAGATATTGGACCAAATTCTGTGTCCAACATATGCGATTTCCAAGTATTCTACGAGGTTTACCTGCAAGAAGAACCAACTGTCGACCTCTTTCAAGATCTCTTTCACTTAAACCGCCGGACTGAATTTCCTGACGGACCCAATACTGAACTTGGCGGTGTGTCGATTCAAAAGAGGAAAGAGGTTGAATTTCCTCACGCCAAACTTCACAACCATCCAAAAGACTGGAACCAAACCTGGTTCTACTGTCAGAATACTGCCCCTGCTGAAGAGAATCCTTTACCGGGCTACCGTCCGCACCGGCTCAGCAATAACCACCCTTTACCTCAGAGATTGTCTGCCAAAGACCGACAAGCCTATGCACCTCAACTCGCCAAACTCCGGGCTTTCCTTGCCAACGGTTTAACTGGTGTTGATCTCGTCCGCTGTTGGATTTCATGGTGCATTCTACCTTTAAGCCGCCAGCCCGGATTGATGTTTGAATATACCGGCAATACCAATGATCCACAACAGTTTAATGAAATAGAACTGACTGACGATGAAGTCACTGAAGGTGTAAAGAAAATACTTGACGAACCGCTCACCGTATGTACTCAAATTGGTCTGCGTCCTTTTTATGCCTCCAACAAACCGCCAGTGGTAAAGACTTTAACCTTGTACTTTTCCTGATCCTTCTCCGCTTTGACACTTCTATAATAACCCTTTGTGCAATCTCATAGGCCAGTAGCTCCTTCTGGAAAAGGAAATCTCAAGTCAAAGCGGCTAAGGCTCCTCGTATTAAGACCAAGGTCATCAAGAGAGCTGCCAAAAAGAAAACTGCTGAGTCTTCGGAACCACCGGAGGATGTCGGTGACTCGGCTGAAGAGGTAAAGTTTGACTCCCTTGACTTCTATTCATATATTTTACTGATAATGATTACTCCCAGGATGATGCGGAGGCCAGCCATGCAGATCATGTTGAGGTAATTTGTCTTTCTGACTCAGAACTTGTGCTAGTTCAACGATTTCGCCGTGCAGTTCGGAAAGTGAAATGCTCTCACCCTGTTGCTCATTTGGATCAAAAACTTTCTTTGAAGACACAGCAAACCGAAGGGCGTCGCACAACCCGGCGCAATGGTCAACAGGTCACTTCTTCCGTGTTTACCTCATACACCAAACTGGAAACATCGTCCAGAGGTTGCTTGTTCTCTTGAAAAACGTTATATTTTGAAAGGTTTCTTCCGATGCCCTCTCAATCCATCTGATTCAAACTATCAGGCATCTTCTAATCCGTCTGGCGGTTCATCAACCACTTAGCTGCCTCCGCTGAAAACCGTCCCTGGGTAAGCGTGCAATCCTCCCTTCTCCTTCATAATTCAGTTAATCATGCTAATCCTTGTTTTAATATTAGTGCTATAGCTCGTCTGAGTAAGAAGGCCAAGACCAGTGCCCCTACTGGCGAAGTTGAATCGGAGAAAGCTCCTGAAAATCCTGATAAAAATCTTGATAATCTCATGGATGATTCTGTCCCACCAGAGCCAACTAACAATGCTGATCCGCCAGAAGCTGATCCGGACACATATGAGGACACCTCAAGTCCACACGCTATACCTGCAAGTCCGGTTGCTGATCCACTGAGGTCAACTGCTAATCCGCCAAGCCCAACCAAAGATGATGACGTTATTGTTACTGGCACTGCTTATACCGCTCCGGGCGATCCAGTTATCTTGGCAAAACATACCACCAAGGATGAGTTTACTTCCATGGGCAAGAGGAAGATGGAAGCTGACTTGTCAAAATATGCTAATCTTTCTGCCCAGGATCTTCATTCCGGATTCTTGAACTGGCTTTATACAAGCCAAGATAATGAGGCTGACTTGGTAAATCTGATGAAGGAACGCTATGAGGTAAACATTTTCATCCTTATCTTTGTATTTTCGCTGCCTTGTATCCTGTAGCCCCCAAGGGCCGGTTTAGCTTGTAAAGACAAAGCGGGACTTTTGAATTTCCAAACTGCACGTTGTTGACTTTAAAGTTTTTTTGAACAAATACACATTAGCCCCCAAGTGCCAGGATTGAAACTTGTATGAATCCTCGGGACTTTGAATAAGCAGTAAGAAAGAAGCAATCCGCATTAGCCCCCAAGTGCCAGGATTGAAACTTGTATGAATCCTCGGGACTTTGAATAAGCAGTAAGAAAGAAACAATCTGCATTAGCCCCCAAGTGCCAAGTGTAGAACCAGTTGTATGCTTGGGACTTTTGATAAAATATTGATACGCTCCTCTGATTGTGGCAGGCTGACATAAACCATCAACAGACGCAGATTGCTAATCTTCAAGAGAGTATCAAATCTCATCAAGAAGAATATTCTAAAGCCAAAGATGAACTTTGAGCCGCTTTAACTTCCATAGAACGACTGAAGGAAGAATTCAAGACTGAACGTGCCAATTGGGACACTGAGAAGGGTACATTGCTGAAATAGGCTGAAGACGCCGAATCTGCTCTTAAACCGGTGGCAGAAGAACTTTCTGGGTTGAAGCGTCAAGTGAACGCCATGACCTCCGCAGTATTTGGTAAGTACTCCTAGCAAGGCATCTGAAATATCCATCTTGTAAGGTGCCGGTTGAAATATGAAATTCTTAAACCGTTGCAGGTAGCCGCATTACTCATCTGGGCTCAGATGTACGGATGAAGGTGAAAGCAGCATATACTCTGCTTGAACAACTATACACCGGTGCTCAACAGTTTATCTGCGCAGCATCCCATGACAATCCGGCCCCAACACTGATCAAGGACACTATGGCAAGGCTATCCATGGCACCAACATAGATAGAAGAGGTAAAGCGATCTGCTGCCAGGGCTGGCGCTTTGTTGGCACTTACCCGAGCCAAAGCGTGGATAGCTGAGTTGGATCCGGTTGACCTTGCCAAAGGCTTTCCAAGCACACAAGAAAACGGGGCCGATTTTGATGATGAAGCCCTTAAAAGAGTGACAAGGGAAATGCATCCTCTGGCGAGTCAGCTGGCAGAAGATGCTAACTTGACTATTCACCGGTCTTATTATGATGCCAACAACAAACGGGTTAACACTGTCATCCCGGAGGCGCAAAATCTTATTCCGGGAATCTGTAAGCACACTTATGCCCCTGACATTGATTTGTCAGAACTTATCAGTGAAGAAGCTATCTTTCAGGCCTTAACCCGGATTGACTGGACCACCACAAACTTCCAGCCGCTAGGTGGGGAGGAGGAGGCTGATCCGACGCCAGATGACCCATCAACTTCGCATCAACATGGTAATGAGACTTGATCCGGCAATCAGAGTGATGCTCCATAAACCTTGTTCTGCTGGAAACACCATACTTTGGGCCTTCAAGCGCCTTGTAATAGGCTAGTGAAAATACTTTAATCTGTTGTCATCGCGCACTGGGATACACTTTGCGTTGATTCGTCATGATAATTTCGGTACTAGCTTATGTATTTTTACAATATTATGCAATCCCTGTGTCTGCATAAGGAAAATCTGTGATACAAAACATTGCTGTTGGTTTACCAATTGTGATTTGAAGAAGGGTGAAAACCCAACTTCCACCATGCCATGCTGGTATATATATGATATAGAACCGGGTTGTGATGAACACCGGCCGATTGCTGGAGACAAGGTGTCAAAGCCAGACCGGTTTTGAAGGATGCCGGGCTACCTTTAATTGTATGCTTTAACAGAAGATCCGTAAGCCATACCGGGTTAAAAAACACCGGTTTAACATAAACCTTATGAAAAACAAAACTTGGCAAGAAGCAAACAAAAACTATGGTCAAGGCTTTTCAAGGGCTGCCAGGCCCAAATCGAGGCTTTTCATGGGCTGCCAGGCCACTGAGTTAAACCATTTTGACGAAGCCTTTTAAGATGGCCCTCCAACTAACCAATCATCGTTTTAACTTTGACAAGTTCAGGGTCTCAATGAGAGTAACTGTCAAACGTTCGACGGGTCGTGCCAGGATTACCTGGATAGGAGTGGCTTACTTGATGAAGGCAGGTTAACCCAGGGTTTTAGGTGAAGACACCAGGCTTCCAAGCCGTGGGTCTATACCCAGCTACAAGGGTCCTTTCAAACTCTTTGGTATTTGACACAAAGAGCCCCCAAGTAACTTTGTGAGCTGTGCTCAATGGGTGCCTATGTTTGAGTCGTGCTTTACGCAATCAAACTCTCTTTGGCCCCTTGGGTGTGAAGCTCCCAAGCAAGATGGTGGCATGGTAGCCGGGCTAACAGGTAGTACTTCGCTTTATTAGCTGAAGCCCCCAAGTTAATAGATATTTAAAGAAAAAACGGCGGAGACCCTGCTTGATAGCAAGGATGCCGGGTTATTATATTGATCATAATATATACATTGTTGAAATATGTACATACGAAAAGCTTCTGGCTTCGAGTGTAATAAGGCCGTAGGAGAGCTATGTTCCATGGCCGCCGGGTCTCCTCCTCAGAGCTACGTGAGTCTTCTCGAACGTCAATGAGGTAGTATGATCCGTTGTGCAGATTTTTGCTGACCACAAAGGGCCCTTCCCAAGGTGGGGATAATTTGTGCATATCAGTCTGGTCTTGAATGAGCCGAAGTACCAAATCGCCTTCTTGAAAGGTTCTTGTCTTAACCCGGCGGCCGTGATAACGCCGCAAGTCTTGTTGATAAACCGTCGACCGCGCCAAAGCCATGTCTCGTTTCTCATCTAACAGGTCCAGCACCTCTTGGCGTGCTTGCTCGTTGTCCGCTTCAACATAATTCGCAACCCGGGGTGAGTCATGACGAATATCACTTGGGAGGACAGCCTCAGCCCCATAGACCAGGAAAAAAGGTGTATATCCCGTAGATCGGTTTGGGGTGGTATTTATACTCCATAACATAGATGGTAATTCTTCCACCCAACAACCCGGCGTCCGCTTCAAAGGGACCATAAGCCGAGGCTTGATATCCTTCAGGATTTCTTGATTCGCCCTCTCAGCTTGACCATTAGACTGGGGGTGAGCCACGGACGCTACATCAAGCCGGATGTGCTCTCGTTGGCAAAACTCCTCCATCTCACCTTTAGAAAGGTTCGTACCGTTACCTGTGATGATGCTATGTGGAAAGCCGAAACAGAAAATAATCTTTTTGAGAAATTGAACCGCCGTGGCTGCATCACATTTACTGATGGGCTCCGCTTCAACCCATTTGGTGAACTTGTCAACCGCCACCAACAGGTGGGTCTTCTTGTCCTTGGAGCGCTTAAAGGGTCCAACCATATCAAGCCCCCAAGTAGCAAACGGCCAAGTGATGGGAATCATGCGTAAATCTTGAGCCGGAACATGAGCTCGACATGAAAATTTCTGACAAGCGTCACACCGCTTTACCAAGTCTTCCGCATCAGAATGAGCTGTCAACCAGTAGAACCTGTGTCGGAAAGCTTTAGCAACCAAGGACTTTGAACCGGCATGGTGACCGCAATCCCCTTCATGGATTTCACGTAGAATCTCTTGTCCTTCTTCAGGAGAAACACAACGTTGGAATACGCTTGAAACGCTAGAAGGTGCAACTCGCCATTGTGAACAACCATAGACTTGGACCGCCAGACTATCTGTCTGGCGAAAAGTTCGTCGTTTGGTAATTCGCCCCGGTTCAGATACGCCAAATATGGAACCGTCCAATACAGGGTGGCATGTAAAACGGCTACCAACTGGGCCTCCGGATCAGGACAACTAAATCCTCCTCTGTAGGCAACTTTACAGATGGGTTATGCAAGATATCTAGAAAGGTATTGGGTGGTACCGTCTTACGCTGAGATCCCAGCCGGCTTAGAGCATCTGCTGCCTCATTCTTGCGCCGGTCGATGTGTTCCACCTGATAACCCTTAAAGTGACCTGCTACAATATCCACCTCGCGCCTGTAAGCCGCCATGAGTGGGTCCTTAGAATCCCAAGTACCAGAAACTTGCTGAGCCACCAGATCAGAATCTCCAAAGCATCGAACCCGGCTTAAGTTCATTTCCTTAGCTACACGAAGGCCGTGGAGTGAGGCCTCGTACTCCGCTGTATTCTTAGTACAAGGAAACATTAAGCGAAGAATATAACAAATCTTATCTCCTCGAGGGGAAGAGAGGACAACCCCAGCCCCCGAGCCTTCCAACTGCCTGGATCCATCAAAGTGAATGGTCCAGTATGTATTATCCGGTTTGTCCTCTGGTGCCTGTAACTCGGTCCAATCATTGATGAAGTCAACAAGCGCCTGAGATTTGATGGCTGTTTGGGGCGTATACTTCAAACCTTGGGGACCAAGCTCAATCGCCCACTTCGCAACCCGGCCAGTTGCTTCTCTATTCTGGATTATATCGCCCAAGGGAGCAGAACTAACCACTGTGATAGGATGGCCTTGAAAGTATTGCTTGAGTTTCCTACTTGCCATAAAAACTCCATACACTAGCTTCTGCCAATGCGGATATCTTTGCTTTGATTCGATCAGTACCTCACTGATACAATAAACTGGTCGTTGAACCGGATATTCTTTTCCAGCCTCCTTACGCTCAACCACAATCGCCACACTGACCGCTCGGGCATTGGCAGCCACGTACAACAATAGAGGCTCATTATCAACTGGAGCAGCGAGGACTGGCGGTTCAGCCAGCTGCCGCTTCAATTCCTCAAATGCCGCATTGGCGGCATCACTCCAGACGAATTTATCTGTCTTCTTCAACATCTGATACACGGGAGTTGCCTTCTCTCCCAAACGGCTGATAAACCGGCTGAGGGCTGCAATCCGGCCCGCCAGACGCTGAACATCATTGATACACGCCCATTTAGCCAAGGATGTGATTGCTTTGATTTTTTCCGGATTTGCCTCAATACCTCTGTTGGACACAAGAAAGCCCAAGAGTTTTCCTGCCGGAACACCAAAAACGCATTTGTCCGGGTTGAGCATCATTTTGTAAACCCGAAGATTGTCGAACGTTTCCTTGAGATCATTTATCAAGGTTTCCTGCTTCCTGGATTTCACCACAATATCATCCACATAGGCATGAACATTACGCCCGATCTGCTTGTGAAGACAATTTTGCACACAACGCTGGTAGGTTGCTTGGGCACTCTTGAGCCCAAAGGGCATAGAAACATAGCAGAAGGCTCCAAAGGGAGTGATGAAGGCTGTCTTCTCCTGGTCCTTAACTGCCATTTTAATCTGATGATAACCTGAATAAGCATCTAGGAAACTCAGGCGCTCACAACCCGCCGTTGCATCAATGATCTGATCAATACGCGGGAGAGCGAAAGGATCTGCCGGGCAAGCTTTATTCAAATCAGTGTAGTCCACACACATACGCCAAGTGCCATTTTTCTTAAGAACAAGCACCGGATTAGCCAACCATTCGGGATGAAACACTTCGACAATAAACCCAGCTGCCAGTAGCCGGGCTACCTCTTCGTTGATGGCCTTGCGTCTTTCTTCGTTAAAATGGCGAAGGTACTGCTTGACCAGTTTAAACTTAGGATCAATATTGAGAGTGTGCTCAGCAAGTTCCCTCGGTACACCTGGCATGTCAGAAGGTTTCCATGCAAAGATGTCCCGGTTCTCATGGATGAACTCGATGAGTGCGCTTTCCTATTTCGGATCCAGATTGGCACTGATACTAAACTGCTTGGATGAATCACCAGGGACGAAGTCAACGAGTTTAGTCTCATTAGCCGGTTTGAGCGTCAGGGCTGGGTCATGCTCAGTCATAGGTTTCTTCAGAGGGGTCATGTCCGCCGGATCAACATTGTCCTTATAGAATTTCAGCTCCTCTGTAGCACAAACCGATTCAGCATAGGCCGCTTCACCTTCCTCGCAATCCAAAGCAATCTTTCGACTCCCATGTACTGTGATCGTCCCCTTATAACCCGGCATTTTGAGCTGTAAATAGACATAACAGGGTCTCGCCATGAATTTCACGTAAGCCGGCTGTCCAAATAGCGCGTGATATGGACTCTGGATTTTCACCACCTCAAAGGTCAAAGTCTCAGACCTGGAATCATGCTCATCTCCAAACACGACTTCCAGAGCAATCTTTCCAACAGGGTATGCCGATTTACCTGGTACTACACCATGAAAAATAGTGTTTGACGGTTTAAGATTCTTATCTGTCAACCCCATGCGACGGAAAGTCTCATAGTACAGGATGTTGATACTGCTCCCTCCATCCATCAGAACCTTGATGAACTTATAGCCCCCCACCTGAGGTGCTACCACCAAGGCTAGTTGACCAGGATTGTCAACCCGGGGCGGGTGATCCTCTCTGCTCCACACAATGGGCTGCTCCGACCATCGTAGATAACGTGGTACGGCCGGTTCAACAGTATTGACTGCCCTATTGTGAAGTTTCTGATCCCGCTTGCACAGGCTAGTAGTGAACACATGATATTGTCCGCTGTTCAACTGCTTGGGGTGACTCTGGTAACCTGGCTGTTGCTGATTCCCTTAGTTATTCTGCTGGTTATTACCATGGTTGTTCGGATGGCCCTGGTTGTTCTGAAATCCAGAGCTTGAATCGCCGCCCCCATGGAAACCTGGGCCCGAACCGCCCGGCGGATCCTGATCATACCGGTATAGATCAGAATTTTTGAACTCCCCCATTATATGACAATCCTTCCAAAGATGTGTGGAAGGGGCTTCCTTGTTCCATGCTTCGGGCAGGGTTGGTTTAACAAACACTCTAGATTCATCCCTCCACCGCGCTGGGACGGTTTACCTTTGCGACGCTGCATATTTGTGTTAGCCACCAAATCTGAACTATCCGCTTTACGCTTCCCATTATTCCCATGGCCTCCTTGGTTGTGGTGCTGCCCTTTTGCACCGCCGTTCTTCTTTCCCTTCTCCGGTTTGTCCTCCTCTGAATCCGGATCCTTGGTATTATCTGAATCGGCATACTTAACCAAAGCGGCCATGAGTGTTGACATGTCGCTGCAGTGACGTTTGAGCCTCCCCAACTTCTGTTTCAACGGCTTGAAACGGCAATTGCCCTCTAATATTAACACTACGGTGTCTGCATTGATACGATATGATGAATGCAAAATCATCGAGACCCGTTTGACCCAATGGGTCGTGGACTCTCCTTCCTCTTGGACACAAGCAGCCAGATCTACAATTGACATCGGCTCTTACACGTATCCTTGAAGTTCTGGATAAACCGGCGCTTTAATTCGGCTCATGAACCAATAGAGTTGGTCGGCAAGCTCTTCAACCAAGTGCGAGCTGTTCCTTCCAACATCATGGTGAAATATTTAGCACACACCGCCTCATCCACATCTAACATCTCCATTGCCATCTCATAGCTCTCCACCCACGCCTCTGGGTGTAAATCGGCGGTGTAATTTGGTACCTTACGAGGTCCCTTGAAATCCTTGGGCAATTGCACATTACGCAATGCGGGAGTTAAACATGGTACCCCTAGGGAACTGAACATCACCCCTGGCTCCACGGAGGCAGTGGGGTGAACCGGAGTATGTTGTCGTGCTTCGTGTTGAGCTGTCAACTCGGCCTCTTGTCGTGCGTGACCGTGGTCCACAACATCTTGCGCATTAGCACCTCCCCTGGCCGGGTTGTTCCCCCATGGAGAATTTTGGTGGCGTGCGCTACTGGACACGGTCGGTTCGTCTTCCACGTGTCTACTATAACTCCGGCTTGGACGGGGAGTGGTATGAATCCTCTCACGGCTGTGTGAATACGCTTACTGTTGATTTAGTGCTGTCTGAAGGAGATCCCTAGCCCGACGCGCTTCCACTGCAACTGGTGACTCGCCGTCGGTTGGGAGGGCCGCCAGACGCGAAGCGGCGGCCACAATATTATCCAACGGGTTGGAATAATGCCTGGGCGGCGTTGATGGTACAACGTTGTTCTAGCGAGGCAGGTCTGTTGCGTGCGGCTGAACCGGTGCTCCTGCTCCCGGCGCCCCCGCCCGGTTTAGCATGGGTTGGTTACCAGCTCCTGCACCTGGCGTGTTGAAAAGATTCTGCGGCTCATAAACCGACGGGAGACGTGATCGGTACCTTCTTCTCATGACCTCTTCCGAAGCATTCTCATCCAGTCTAATCCGATAAGCCTGTGCTTCCAACTCGGCCCGCTCTGTAGCCATCCTGGCGTTCTCTGCTGCCAGGTCCGCTTTAGCCTGGGCTATCTGATCTTTCACTTTTAGAATCTCCGCATCGTGTTGATTCCTGGCTGCTGCATCTACCTCCGCGGACATCAGTGCTGCTAGAGCGTCGAACAAATCAGACAAGACTTGGGTCGGAGGCGGCGCCGAGCTTCCTGCCCCTGCTGGTGTGGGCGTCGTTGAACCGGAGAGCACTGCTGCAGCAGTAGATGAATGAGGCACCGATCGTGTGCCAGCCATGAAGATGGTGGCCCGGTTTGGCAGACCGGGGGAATCCGGAATACTATTGCCCTCGGATCCTCCCTCAATCTGGCCATCCCGCAACTGGTAAAGCGATTTGGTTTCTCCAGAAGACTCGTCACCACTGCGGACTACGGTTTCTCCATCGGAGACCGGTCCCTCCTCGTACCCCATTCCATGGACGACACCTACGAAAACATGCCTTGCCTCAGGCTGAACCGGTGAAGAACTTGCACGTCGAGCCGTTTCGATGATGTCGGTGCAGATGTCCGGCTCGGGGGCCGGTTCGCCGATCCTGCCGATGAAGACGTGAATCCCACCAAACGGGACCCGGTACCCGTACTCGACTGAATCGGCCTCGGGACCCCATCTTGCGTTGTCGATGTTGAGCTTTCCACGGAGACTCTTCGTCATCCGGCCCACGGCGTATCCCTTGAGTCCATCGAAGCTGCCCTTCAAGAACTCAAAACTACCGTGCGACAGCCCCACGGTGGGTGCCAACTGTCATGGAGTTGTCACGGCAGATGTCCTCGTGAAAGGACTTAGTCGCGGAGCCATCGCTACGGGTTAGCTTGAAGGGGTTAAAACGGACAAGGGGACATGGGAGTTTATACTAGTTCGGCCCCTTCGATGAAGGTAAAAGCCTACGTCTAGTTGTGATTGGTATTGCTAGGATTTCGAAGGCCAGGGAGCGAATCCGCTTTGTCTGGCTCTCGAGTTGTTGTTCCTTGAACCACCGCCGGGTCACCCCTTTATATACTCAGGAGGACCCCGGCCGGTCTACAGAGTCCCGAGGCTGGCTCATACAAGTGTCTGCCTCGGTCTCCTCTTTCCTATCTTATAATATTAGTTTATACAATCATGTCGGTTTACTACCATGGGCCCTAAATCGCCTGCGGGCTCTGGGCCTCTAAGCCTTATCCGTAAAGCGCCATCTTCTGGGTTTCCTTGGGCTTCAGCATAGGTGAGGGTGAACCGGCCCCTCCTGGGCGGTTTACCCTTAATGGTTATATCCTCAACAGTGCCCGAGGGGCGCACGAGGTAGGGGGCGCCCCCCAGGGTGTCAGGTGCGCCCCTGACCCTCGTGGCCACCCCATAAGGCGGTTGGAGCCCTTCTTTCGCCGCAAGAAAGCTAATATCCGGATAGAGATCGTGTTAAAATTTCAGCCCAATCGGAGTTACGGATCTCCGGGAATATAAGAAACGGTGAAAGGGAAGAATCTGAGAACGCAGAACCAGAGAGATAGATCCAATCTCGGAGGGGCTCTCGCCCCTCCCATGCCATGGAGGCCAAGGAACAGAGGGGAAACCCATCTCCCATCTAGGGAGGAGGTCAAGGAAGAAGAGGAAGAAGGGGGGCCCTCTCCCCCTCTCCTCCGGTGGCGCCGGAACGCCGTCGTGGCCATCATCATCATCACCGCGATCTTCACCAACACCTCCGCCATCTTCACCAACATCTCCATCACCTTCCCCCCTTTATCTACAGCGGTCCACTCTCCCGCAACCCGCTGTACCCTCTACTTGAACATGGTGCTTTATGCTTCATATTATTATCCAATGATGTCTGAGTAAATTTTCGTTGTCCTATCGGTGGTTGATGAATTGCTATGATTAATTTAATTTGCTTGTGGTTATGTTGTTGTCCTTTGGTGCCCATCATATGAGCGCGCACTTGGATCACACCATAGGGTTAGTTGTATGTTAATAGGACTATGTATTGGAGGGCAAGAGTGACAGAAGCTTCAACCTAGCATAGAAATTGATGCATACAGGATTGAAGGGGGACCAATATATCTTAATGCTACGGTTGGGTTTTACCTTAATGCACATTAGTAGTTGCGGATGCTTGCTAATAGTTCCAATCATAAGTGCATAGAATTCCAAGTCAGGGATGACATGCTAGCAGTGGCCTCTCCCACATAATACTTGCTCGGTCTAGTAAAGTAGTCAATTGCTTAGGGACAATTTCGCAACTCCTACCACCACTTTTCCACACTCGCTATATTTACTTTAGTTGCTTATTTACCTTAACAGCCCCTAGTTTTATTTTCGTGCTCTTTATTATCTTGCAAACCTATCCAACGACACGTACAAAGTACTTCTAGTTTCATACTTGTTCTAGGTAAAGCGAACGTCAAGCGTGCGTAGAGTTGTATCGGTGGTCGATAGAACTTGAGGGAATATTTGTTCTACCTTTAGCTCCTCGTTGGGTTCGACACTCTTACTTATCAAAAACTATTGCGATCCCCTATACTTGTGGGTTATCAATATGGTATCTCTATTGGCAAGCTTAATGGTAACATCAATATCTTCTATCTCAGCAGGTGCAATATCATGCATAATTTCTTTGTATAAGTCATGAGGTATAACACTAGCACTGGCACCCATATCACATAAGCCATGATAACAATGATCTCCTATTTTAACAGAAATAACAAGCATGCCTACCACGAGTCTATGTTTATCTTTAACACAAGGTTTAGCAACTCTAGCAGTCTCATCACAGAAATGAATAACATGCCCATCAATATTATCATACAGGAGATCTTTAACAATAGCAATATTAGGTTCAACTTTAATTTTCTCAGGAGGTGTATAGGTTCTAATATTGCTTTTATGAACCACAGTTGAAGCTTTAGCATGATCTTTTATCCTAACAGGAAAAGGTGGTTTCTCAACATAAGTAGTAGGAACAATAGGATTATTATAAGTGACAGTCTTTTCTTCAACTTTAATAGGTGCAGCTACTTTTACTTCTATGGGAGGATGATATTTAAACCACTTCTCCCTAGGGAGATCAACATGAGTAGCAAAAGATTCATAGAAAGAAGCTACTATTTCAGAGTCAAGTCCATATTTAGTGCTAAATTTATGGAAAACATCGGTATCCATAAAAGATTTAACACAATCAAACTTAGGTGTCATACCTGACTTCTTACCTTCGTCGAGGTCCCATTTTTCAGAGTTGCGTTTAATTCTTTCCAATACATCCCATTTTAATTCAGTAGTCTTCATCATAAAAGAGTCAGCACAAGAAGTATCGAGCATGCATGGTGCGATTGTTATTAGAAAGCCGAGCATATAAATTTTGAATAATTATTTCTCTTGGAAGCTCATGATTGGGGCATGAATATAACATTGATTTAAGCCTCCCCAAGCTTGATCGATGCTTTCTCCTTCGCGAGGCCAAAAATTATATATATAATTACGATCACGATGAACAAGATGCATAGGATAAAACTTCTGATGAAATTCCAATTTCAATCGTTTGTAGTTCCATGATCCCATATCATCACATAGCCTATACCATGTCAATGCATCTCCCTTAAAAGATAAAGGGAAGACCTTCTTCTTAATAACATCATCGGGCACACCTGCAAGCTTAAATAATCCACAAATTTCATCCACATATATTAGGTGCTCATCAGGATGCATTGTTCCGTCTCTTGCAAAAGGATTAGCTAGCAGTTTTTCTATCATACCCGAAGGAATCTCAAAGTAGACATTTTCATTTTCAGTAGGTTCAGTAGGTTGAATAGGTTGAGGAGCAACTCTTTGCTCTACTGGTCGGGGTGAAGATACCCCGAACAAGCCCCTCAGGGAATTACTTTCCATAGTAACAAGTGACAGTAAATTTCAGCACACTATATAATTTTTTCCTTACCAAATTCCACCTACCAAAGGCGCTTCACTCCCCGGCAATGGCGCCAGAAAAGAGTCTTGATGACCCACAAGTATAGGGGATCTATCATAGTCCTTTCGATAAGTAAGAGTGTCGAACCCAACGAGGAGCAGAAGAAAATGATAAGCGGTTTTCAGCAAGGTATTCTCTGCAAGCACTGAAATAAGTGGTGATAGATAGTTTTGTGATAGGATAAATTGTAATGAGCAACAAGTAACAAAAGTAAGTAAAGTGCAGCAGGATGGCCCAATCCTTTTGTAGCAAAGGACAAGCCGGAACAAACTCTTATAATAGGAAAAGCGCTCCCGAGGACACATGGGAATATCGTCAAGCTAGTTTTCATCACGTTCATATGATTCACGTTCGATACTTTGATAATTTGATATGTGGGTGGACCGGTGCTTGGGTGCTGTTCTTACTTGAACAAGCATCCCACTTATGATTAACCTCTATTGCAAGCATCCGCAACTACAACAAAAGTATTAAGGTAAACCTAACCATAGCATGAAACATATGGATCCAAATCAGCCCCTTACGAAGCAACGCATAAACTAGGGTTTAAGCTTCTATCACTTTAGCAACCCATCATCTACTTATTACTTCCCAATGCCTTCCTCTAGGCCCAAATAATGGTGAAGTGTTATGTAGTCGACGTTCACATAACACCACTAGAGGCTAGACAACATACATCTTATCAAAATATCGAACGAATACCAAATTCACATGACTACTCATAGCAAGACTTCTCCCTTGTCCTCAAGAACGAACGTAATTACTCACAAAGCATATTCATGTTCATAATCAGAGGGGTAATAATATGCATATAGGATCTGAACATATGATCTTCCACCAAATTAACCAACTAGCATCAACTACAAGGAGTAATCAACACTACTAGCAACCTACTAGCACCAATCCCGGACTTTGAGACAAGAATTGGATACAAGAGATGAACTAGGGTTTGGATAAGAGATGGTGATGGTGAAGATGTTGATGGAGATTGCCCTCTCCCGATGAGAGGAGCATTGGTGATGACGATGGTGATGATTTCCCCCTCCCGAAGGGAAGTTTCCCCGGCAGAACAGCTCTGCCGGAACTCTAGATTGGATCCGCCAAGGTTCCACCTCATGGCAGCGGAGTCTCGTCCCGAAAAGTCCCTCTCTCTTTTTTTCTCATCGAAAGACCTCATATAGGAGAAGATGGACGTCGGAGAGCCACCAGGGGGCCCATGAGGTAGGGGGCGCGCCCTAGGGGGGCGCCCCCACCCTCGTGAGCAGGGTGTGGACCCCCTGGCCTTCATCTTTGGCATGGATTTTTCTTTATTTATTTTAAGACGTTCCGTGGAGTTTCAGGACTTTTGGAGTTGCGCAGAATAGGTCTCTAATATTTGCTCCTTTTCCAGACCAGAATTCCAGCTGCCGGCATTCTCCCTCCTTATGTAAACCTTGTAAAATAAGAGAGAATAGCCATAAGTATTGTGACATAAAGTGAAATAACAGCCCATAATGCAATAAATATCGATATAAAAGCATGATGCAAAATGGACGTATCACCCGCCGCCTGGTGGGCCTCGCCGGCTGGTCTGGTACGGAGCCGACAGGCCGCCTCCGCCGCTCGCGGGTCCTGCCAGCTACGGATCACTGTAGCCGTGCTGCTAATGATGCGCGCTTGGTCGGGGAGGTGTGGCTAGAGTCTCGCCGCCTGGTGGGAGATCACTGTAGCCACTCTGCATCTTATCTGGTTAATGGTGCGTGGGCCCTTGAGGAAGGATCGGGCCGACTGCTGGGAGCTAGCCTCCTTCGGGTCCGACTGGTGTGGCTTCCGCTGTCTTCCGGGCTCTCGCTGACCGGTAGGGCCCGCCATCCTTGGGCCGTACCGACAGGCGGTCGTGGGAGCAGGCCTTTGCCTGTTAGTAGTGACGTCGAGGGCGAAGTGGCAATAGTGCCGCGCCGAGCGGAGATCTCCGCTGGTACAAGGCACTGTGGCCACGCCCGGCCCCGGATTCATGGGGGGGATGGGCTACACTGTTGCCTCACCCCGTCCTGTCTTCTTTAATGGGGGTGCAGACTTTGAGGGCACCGTGGGCCGACTGCTGGGAGCCGGCCTCTCTGGAGGCCGCCCGCCAGGAGTCGGCCTGTCTTGGTGCCGCCTTCCTATGCATGGCCGCCTTCTAACAGTCGGCCGTTCAGCCAGCCGGCCACCAGAAGGCGGCGCTTCATCTTGATGCTTTGAGGGGCGCATCCGGCCCGATGTCTTGAAAGGTTCCGGGACTCGGGTTAGGCTACCCGTGGCCCATTACTCCGACAAGTCGAATAATTATGTAACTATATGAAGACTCTCTAACATTTAATAATTTCAGATCTTGGTATTTTATTCAAACAGCAAGCAAAATAAAATAAAATAAAATGACGCTCCAAGCAAAGCACATATCATGTGGTGAATAAAAATATAGCTCCAAGTAAAGTTACCGATGAACGAAGACGAAAGAGGGGATGCCTTTCGGGGCATCCCCAAGCTTAGGCTCTTGTTTGTCCTTGAATATTACCTTGGGGTGACTTGGGCATCCCCAAGCTTAGGCTCTTGCCACTCCTTAGTCCATAGTCCATCGAATCTTTTCCCAAAACTTGAAAACTTCACAACAGAAAACTTAACAGAAAACTCGTAAGCTCCGTTAGTATAAGAAAACAAACCACCACTTCAAGGTACTGTAATGAACTAATTATTTATTTATATTGGTGTTAAACCTACTTTATTCCAACTTTCCTATGGTTCATAAACTCTATTACTAGCCATAGATTCATCAAAATAAGCAAACAACACACGAAAAACTGAATCTGTCAAAAACAGAACAGTCTGTAGTAATCTGTAGGTTTCTAATACTTCTGGAACCCCAAAAATTCTAAAATAAATTGATGGACGTGAGGAATTTATCTATTAATCATCTTCAAAAAGAATTAACTAAATAACACTCTCCAGTAAAACATGGCAGAAATTCTCGTGAGCGCTAAGGTTTATGTTTTTACAGCAAGATTAAAAAGACTTTCCCCAAGTCTTCCCAAATGTTCTACTTGGCACAAACACTAAGTAAAAGCATAAAACCACATCTAAACAGAGTCTAGATGAATTATTCATTACTAAACATGAACAAAAAGCAAAGAACAAAAATAAAATTGGGTTGCCTCCCGACAAGCGATGTCGTTTAACGCCCCTAGCTAGGCATGATGATTTCAATGATGCTCACATAAAAGATGAGAATTGAAACATAAAGAGAGCATCATGAAGAATATGACTAGCACATTTAAGTATAACCCACTTCATATGCATAGGGATTTTATGAGCAAACAATTTATGGGAACAATAATCAACTAGCATAGGAAGGCAAAACAAGCATAACTTTAAAACTTTAAGCACATAGAGAGGAAACTTGATACTATTGAAATTCCTACATGCATATGTTCCTCCCTCATAATAATTTTCAGTAGCATCATGAATGAATTCAACAATATAACTATCACATAAAGCATTCTTTTCATGATCTACAAGCATAAATTTTTTATTACTCTCCACATAAGCAAATTTCTTCTCATGAATAGTAGTGGGAGCAAACTCAATGAAATAACTATCATGTGAGGCATAATACAATTGAAAACTAAAATCATGATGACAAGTTTCATGGTTATCATTATTCTTTATAGCATACATGTCATCACAATAATCATCATAGATAGCAACTTTGTTCTCATAATCAATTGGAGCCTCTTCCGAAATAGTGGATTCATCAGTAAATAAAGTCACGACCTCTCCAAATCTACTTTCATCAATATAATCATCATAAATAGGAGGCATGCTTTCATCATAATAAATTTTCTCATCAAAACTTGGGGGACAAAAAATATCATCTTCATCAAACATAGCATCCCCAAGCTTGTGGCTTTGCATATCATTAGCATCATGGATATTCAAGGAATTCATACTAACAACATTGCAATCATGCTCATCATACAAAGATTTAGTGCCAAACATTTTATAGATTTCTTCTTCTAACAATTTGCCACAATTATCGGAATCCTTATTTTCATGAAACATGTTAAAAAGATGAAGCATATGAGGTACCCTCAATTCCATTTTTTTTGTAATTTTATTTTATAAAATATACTAGTGATAAAACAAGAAACAAAAAGATTCGATTGCAAGATCTAAAGATATACCTTCAAGCGCTAACCTCCCCGGCAACAGCGCCAGAAAAGAGCTTGATGTCTACTACACAACCTTCTTCTTGTAGACGTTGTTGGGCCTCCAAGTGTAGAGGTTTGTAGGACAGTAGCAAATTTCCCTCAAGTGGATGACCTAAGGTTTATCAATCCGTAGGAGGCGTAGGATGAAGATGGTCTCTCTCAAGCAACCCTGCAACCAAATAACAAAGAGTCTCTTGTGTCCCCAACACACCCAATACAATGGTAAATTGTATAGGTGCACTAGTTCGGCGAAGAGATGGTGATACAAGTGCAATATGTATGGTAGATATAGGTTTTTGTAATCTGAAAATATAAAAACAGCAAGGTAACTAATGATTAAAGTGAGCAAAAATGGTATTGCAATGCTAGGAAACAAGGCCTAGGGTTCATACTTTCACTAGTGCAAGTCCTCTCAACAATAATAATATAATTGGTTCATATAAGTATCCCTCAACATGCAACAAAGAGTCACTCCAAAGTCACTAATAGCGGAGAACAAACAAAGAGCTTATTGTAGGGTACGAAACCACCTCAAAGTTATTCTTTCAGATCGATCTATTCAAGAGTTCGTACTAGAATAACACCTTCAGACACAAATCAACCAAAACCCTAATGTCACCTAGATACTCCAATTTCACCTCAAGTATCCGTGGGTATGATTATACGATATGCATCACACAATCTCAGATTCATCTATTCAACCAACACAAAGAACTTCAAAGAGTGCCCCAAAGATTCTACCGGAGAGTCAAGACGAAAACGTGTGTCAACCCTAATGCATAAGTTCATGAGGTCACGGAACTCGCAAGTTTATCACCAAAACATACATCAAGTGGATCACGTGATATCCCATTGTCACCACAGATAAGCACATGCAAGACATACATCAAGTGTTCTCAAATCCTTAAAGACTCAATCCGATAAGATAACTTCAAAGGGAAAACTCAATTCATCACAAGAGAGTAGAGGGGGAGAAACATCATAAGATCCAAATATAATAGCAAAGCTCGTGATACATCAAGATCATGCCGACTCAAGAACACGAGAGAGAGAGAGAGAGAGATAGAGAGATCAAACACATAGCTACTGGTACGTACCCTCAGCCCCGAGGGTGAACTACTCCCTCCTCGTCATGGAGAGCGCCGGGATGATGAAGATGACCACCAGAGAGGGATTCCCGCCTCCGGCAGGGTGCCGGAACGGGTCTAGATTGGTTTTCGATGGCTACGGAGGCTTCTGGCGGCGGAACTCCTGATCTATTCTGCTCCCGGATGTTTTAGGGTATATGAATATATATAGGCGAAAGAAGTCGGTCAGGGGAGCCACAAGGAGCCCATGAGGCAGGGGTAGGGCGCGCCCCCACCCTCGTGGTGGCCTCGGGGCTCTTCCGGCCCACCTCCGGTATTCTGTGGGCTTCTTCTGGTCCAAATATAATCTCCGTGAAGTTTCAGGTCAACTGGACTCCGTTTGATTTTCCTTTTCTGCCATACTTAAAAACAAGGAAAAAACACAAACTGGCATTGGGCTCTAGGTTAATAGGTTAGTCCCAAAAATCATATAAAATAGCATAGTAATGCATATAAAACATCCAAGGTTCATAATATAACAGCATGGAACAATACAAAATTATAGAAACGTAGGAGACGTATCAATCCGCACCAGAGTGGTACGGTAATCCTGTTCTAGAAGTCATGTTACTAGACCATGATGAACCAACGAACTATGAGGAAGCGATAATGAGCCCAGATTCCGCAAAATGGCTTGAGGCCATGAAATCTGAGATGGGATCCATGTATGAGAACAAAGTATGGACTTTGATTGACTTGCTCGATGGTCGGTGAGTCATTGAGAATAAATGGATCTTCAAGAGGAAGACGGACACTGATAGTAGCGTTACTATCTACAAAGCTCGAATTACCGAAAAAATGTTTTCGACAAGTTCAAGGTGTTGACTACGACGAGAGTTTCTCATTCGTATCGATGCTTAAAAGTCTATCCGAATCATGTTAGCATTTGCCGCATTTTATGAAATCTGGCAAATGGATGTCAAAACAACATTCCTTAATGGATTTCTTAAAGAAGTATTGTATATGATATAACAAGAAATTTTTGTCAATCCTAAAGGTGCTAACAAAGTGTGCAAGCTCGAGCGATCCATCTATGGACTGGTGCAAGCATCTCGGAGTTGGAATATATACTTTGATAAAATAATCAAAGCATATGGTTTTATACAAACTTGCGCCTGTATTTACAAGAAAGTGAGTGGGAGCACTACAACATTTCTGATAAGTATATGTGAATAACATATTGTTGATCGGAAATAATGTAGAATTTTCTGGAAAGCATAAAGGAGTGTTTGAAAAGAGTTTTTCAAAGAAAGACCTCGATGATGCTGCTTACACATTGAGCGTCAAGATCTATAGCGATAGATCAAGACGCTTGATAAGTTTTTTCAATGAGTACATACCTTGACAAGATTTTGAAGTAGTTCAAAATGGAATAGTCAAAGAAGGAGTTCTTGCCTGTATTGCAAGATGTGAAGTTGAGTAAAGACTCAAAACCCGACCACAGCAGAAAATAAAAAGAGAATGAAAAGTCATTCCCTATGCCTCAGTCATAGGTTCTATAAAGTATGCTATGCTGTTTACCAGTCCTATTGTATACCTTAGCATCTTTCTGGCAAGGGAGTACAATAGTGATCTAGGAGTATATCACTGGACAACGGTCAAAATTATCCATAGAGGACTAAGGAAATATTTCTCGGTTACGGAGGTGATAAAAGAGTTCGTCTTAAAGAGTTACATCAATGCAAGCTTTTTACATCAATCTAGATGACTCTAAGTCTTGATCTGGATACATATTGAAAGTGGGAGCAATTAGCTAGAGTAGCTCTTGGCAGAGCATTGTAGACATAGAAATTTGTGAAATACATACGGATCTGAATGTTGCATACCCGTAGGCTAAACTTCTCTCATAAGCAAAACATGATCACTTTTTGGGTGTTAATCACATAGCGATGTGAACTAGATTATTGACTCTAGTAAACCCTTTGGGTATTAGTCACATGGAGATGTGAACTAATCACATAAATATGTGAACTAGATTATTGACTCTAGTGCAAGCGGGAGACTAAAGGAAATATGCCCTAGAGGCAATAATAAATTTATTATTTATTTCCTTATATCATGATAAATGTTTATTATTCATGCTAGAATTGTATTAACCGGAAACTTAGTACATGTGTGAATACATAGACAAACAGAGTGTCACTAGTATGCCTCTACTTGACTAGATCGTTGAATCAAAGATGGTTAAGTTTCCTAACCATGGACATGAGTTGTCATTTGATTAACAGGATCACATCATTAGAGAATGATGTGATTGACTTGACCCATTCCGTTAGCTTAGCATTTGATCATTTAGTTTGTTGCTATTGATTTCTTCATGACTTATACATGTTCCTATGACTATGAGATTATGCAACTCCTGAATACCGGAGGAACACTTTGTGTGCTACCAGACGTCACAACATAACTGGGTGATTATAAAGGTGCTCTACAGATGTCTCCGATGGTACTTGTTGAGTTGGCATAGATCGAGATTAGGATTTGTCACTCCGACTGTCGGAGAGGTATCTCTGGGACCTCTTGGTAATGCACATCACTAGCCTTGCAAGCAATGTGACTAATGAATTAGTTGCGGGATGATGCATTACGGAACGAGTAAATAGACTTGCCGGTAACGAGATTGAACTAGGTATTGAGATACCGACTATCGAATCTCAGGCAAATAACATACCGGTGACAAAGGGAACAACGTATGTTGTTATGCGGTTTGACCGATAAAGATCTTCGTAGAATATGTAGGAACCAATATGAGCATCCAGGTTCCACTATTGGTTATTGATCGGATACGTGTCTCGGTCATGTCTACATAGTTCTCGAACCCGTAGGGTCCGCACGCTTAAAGTTCTGTGACGATCGGTATTATGAGTTTTTGTGTTTTGATGTACCGAAGGCAGTTCAAAGTCCCGGATATGATCAAGGACATGACGAGGAGTCTCGAAATGGTCGAGACGTAAAGATCGATATATTGGACGACTATGTTCGGACACCAAAAGTGTTTCGGGAGGTTTCAGACATATACCGGAATACCGGGGGGGTACCGGAACCCCACGGGGAGTATATTGGCCCTAATGGGCCTTAGTGGGAGAAGAGGAGGGGCGGCCAGGGCAGCCGCGCACCCCCTCCTCCTCTAGTCTGAATTGGACAAGGAGGGGGGAGGCGCCCCCTTTCCTTCTCTCCTTCTCTCATTCCTTCTCCTCTCCTACTCCTACTTGGAAGGGGGAGTCCTACTCCCGGTGGGAGTAGGATTCCTCATGGGCGCGCCATAGGAGGCCGGCCCCCTCCCCCTCCTCCACTCCTTTATATACGGGGAGGGGGCGCCCCTTGGAGATACAACAATTGATCATTTATCGCTTAGCCGTGTGCGGTGCCCCCCTCCACCATAATCCACCTCAGTCATATCATAGCGGTGCTTAGGCGAAGCCCTGCGTCGGTAGCTTCATCAACACCGTCACCATGCCGTCATGCTGACGAAGCTCTTCTCGGAAGCTCTACTGGATCGTGAGTTCGCGGGACGTCACCGAGCTGAAGGTGTGTTGAATGCGGAGGTGCGTACGTTCGGTATTGAGGGCCGATCGATCGTGAAGACGTACGACTACATCAACCGCGTTGTCAAAACGCTTCCGCTTACGGTCTACGAGGGTACGTAGACGACACTCTCCCCTCTCGTTGCTATGCATCACCATGATCTTGCGTGTACGTAGGATATAATAATAGCGAGTTTTCTCATCATTAGTGAACAGGGTGGCTATATCATTTAATTTAGTAAGATGTGCCACAACAGTTTCAGATTCATAGCCATAGAAAGGATCAGATTCAACTAAAGTAATTATCTTAGGATTAACAGAGAAATCATAATCCTTATCAGTAACAAAGATAGGTGATGTAGCATAAGCAGGATCATAGTTCATTCTAGCATTCAAAGTTTTTTGTTTCAGCTTAGCTAATAATTTCTTAAGATCACTTATATCATTGCAAGCAAGAAAGTCTCTAGCAGTTTCTTCATCCATAACATAACCCTCAGGAACAAAAGACAATTCATATCTAGGGGGAGAGTCTTCATCATCACTTTCATCAATATTATCAGTTCCAATAATTTCATTCTCTCTAGCCCTAGCAAGTTGTTCATCAAGAAATTCACCAAGTGGCATAGTAGTATCAAGCATAGAAGTAGTTTCATCATAAGTATCATGCATATAAGAAGTGGCATCATCAATAACATGCGACATATCAGAATGAATAGCAGGTGTAGGTGTCGCAAGCTTACTCAAAACAGAAGGTGAATCAAGTGCAGAGCTAGATGGCAGTTCCTTACCTCCCCTCGTAGTTGAGGGATACATTTTTGTTTTAGCATCTTTCAAGTTCTTCATAGTGATAAGAAGATATAAATTCCAAGTGACTCAAAGAATAGAGCTATGCTCCCCAGCAACGACGCCAGAAAATAGTCTTGATAACCCACAAGTATAGGGGATCACAACAGTTTTTGAGTGTAGAGTATTTAACCCAAATTTATTGATTCGACACAAGGGAGCCAAAGAATATTCTCAAGTATTAGTAGCTGAGTTGTCGATTCAACCACACCTGGAAACTTAGTATCTGCAGCAAAGTGTTTAGTAGCAAAGTAATATGATAGTATTGGTAACGATAGCAAAAGTAACAGTAGCAAAAGTAATATTTTTGGTGTTTTGTAGTGATGATAACAATAGCAACTGAAAAGTAAATAAGCGAAGAACAATATATGGAAAGCTCATAGGCAATGGATCGGTGATGGAGAATTATGCCGGATGCGGTTCATCATGTAACAGTCATAACCTAGGGTGACTGAGGGAGTCCTGGATTAGGGGGTCTCCAGATAGCCGGACTATATCCTTTGGCCGGACTGTTAGGCTATGAAGATACAAGATTGAAGACTTCGTCTCGTGTCCGGATGGGACTCTACTTGGTGGAGAAGGCAAGCTAGGCAATACGGATATGTATATCTCCTCCTTTGTAACCGACCTTGTGTAACCCTAGCCCCCTCCGGTGTCTATATAAACCGGAGGGTTTTAGTCCGTAGGACAACATACAATCATACCATAGGCTAGCTTCTAGGGTTTAGCCTCTCCGATCTCGTGGTAGATCAACTCTTGTAATACTCATATCATCAAGAATAAATCAAGCAGGACGTAGGGTTTTACCTCCATCAAGAGGGCCCGAACCTGGGTAAAACATCATGTCCCCTGCCTCCTGTTACCATCCGCCTTAGACGCACAGTTCGGGACCCCCTACCCGAGATCCGCCGGTTTTGACACCGACATTGGTGCTTTCATTGAGAGTTCCTCTGTGTCGTCGCCGTTAGGCTTGATGGCTCCTACGATCATCGATAGCGATGCAGTCCAGGGTGAGACTTTTCTCCTCAGACAGATCTTTGTGTTCGGCGGCTTCGCACTGCGGGCCAACTCGCTTGGCCATCTGGAGTAGATCGAAAGTTACGCCCCTGGCTACCAGGTCAGGTTTGGAAGCTTAAACTACATGGCCGATATCCGCGGAGACTTGATCTTCGACGGATTCGAGCCCCTGCCTTGTGCACCGCGCGGTCACGATGAGTACGATTTAGCTACCATCAGACCGTATTCAGGAGATCGCACCGGCAGCCGCTCCGAGCCTCAATTCGGAGCCAGTTGCGCCATCCATGTACGGGTGGATGGACCCCGTTACGGAGGACGTATCCTCAGCAGCGATCGAGCCGAATATCGACCTTACCCTTCACGAGAGCCGTGTTGCCAAACTGCCGGATCCTTCTCTGGCCACGGACTCCGGACCGCCTGCGCTCATTCCTGTCGAATCCGATTGGGCGCCGATCATGGATTTTACCTCCGCGGATATTTTTCAGCACTCGCCCTTTGGCGACATACTGAACTCATTAAGGTCTCTCTCCTTGTCAGGAGAGGCCTGGCCGAACTACGTCCGGCAGGATTGGGATGCGGATGATGAAGAAATTCGCCGCCCACCCACCAACCACTTAGTAGCCACTGTCGATGACTTAACCGACATGCTCGACTTCGACTCCGAAGACATCGACGGTATGGACGACGATGCGGGAGGAGAAGAGAAACCACTGCCCACATGGCACTGGACGCCCACTTCATCACATGACGTATACATGGTGGACACACCCAAAGAAAATAACAACGAGGAACGGAAGGACGCAGCGAAGGGTGGTTCCCTCGAGCAGCAGTCAAAGCGGTGGCGTAAACGCCGCTCCAAATCCCGCCTCAGCAGAAATAACGATCACATAGACCCAGCGTTAGAGCAGGGTGAACCATTGCCTGACCACGACAACACGGAAAATCAAGCCGAACAACCCAACCCCGTCGAAGATAACAGTCCGAATGACATCACACCGGACAGGCGCCAGAAGCAACATAATGCCCACCAAAGGCTTGTGGCCACGGCGAGGAGTCTGAAAAAACAGAAGCAAAGGCTCAAGGCTGCACAAGACACACTCACAATCAAATGGAGTGAAGTACTCAACACGGCAGCGAAATACGGCAGTAATCGCCACACCAAGAGCTATCCGAAGCGAAAGTTGCTACCTGAATTTGATGAGGAGGCCTTAGATCCTCCACAATTAAAAAATAAAATGGCCATCCGGTCGGATATACGACCTCATAGCCAACATAAAGTGGCAATCGACGCCGCACATAAACCAGTACGCGATCCGCGTAAGGGCTCGCATCAAAAGGACGGCGCAACTAGATCCATCTATGGACCACGCAGGCGCGCTCCAACATACAATGCAACACAACAAACATCTGAATACTACGATACACCCAAATACAGGGGTGCCGCACACCCTCTATGTTTCACCGACGAGGTGCTGGATCATGAATTTCCAGAGGGATTCAAACCCGTAAACATAGAGGCGTACGACGGAACAACAGACCCGTGGGTCTGGATTGAGGACTACATCCTCCATATCCATATGGCTCAAGGAGATGATCTCCACGTCATCAAGTACTTACCCCTCAAGCTCAAAGGGCCAGCTCGGCACTGGCTTAAAAGCCTCCCCGAAAACTCCATCGGAAGCTGGGAAGAGCTTGAAGACGCCTTTCAGGCAAATTTTCAAGGGACATATGTCCGACCACCGGATGCAGACGATTTAAGTCATATAACTCAACAGCCCGGTGAGTCAGCACGAAAACTTTGGAACAGGTTCCTCACTAAAAAGAACCAAATAGTTGACTGTTCGGACGCCGAAGCCTTAGCAGCCTTCAAGCATAGCGTTCGAGACGAATGACTTTCCAAACACCTCGGTCAAGAAAAGCCTAGAACAATGGCAGCATTAACAAGCCTCATGACCCGTTTCTGTGCGGGCGAGGACAGCTGGTTAGCCCGATGCAGCACCAGCGACCCAAGTATATCCGAAGTCAGGGATGGAAACGTGAAATCACGACGCAGCAAAAATAAGCGCCGGAATAAAGAAGACAGCCCGAAGAGCACGGCGGTAAACGCCGGATTTAAAAGCTCTCGGCCAGGGCAGCAGAAGCCGCCCTCGAAAGGCAACAGAGACGAATTGTCCAGCCTAAACAAAATTTTGGACCAAATATGTCAGATCCATAGCACCCCTGACAAACCCGCAAATCATACCCACAGAGAATGTTGGGTCTTCAAACAGTCCGGCAAGCTCAACGCCGAACACAAGGGGCAGGATACACCAAGTGAAGACGAGGACGAGCCTCGCAAGCAAAGCACAGGGGAACAGAACAAATTCCCACCAGAAGTCAAAACAGTCAACGTGTTACACGTGATAAAAGGGGCACCTTTAGAGGAACATGCCCCAGGGCCTATCACCGCGGAGCTCCGCCATTGGTCGTCCCAATCGATCACCTTCGACCATCGAGATTACTCGGCAAGTATCCGGCGTGCAGGATGGGCTGCCTTGGTATTGGATCCAATAATTGACGGATACCACTTCACCCGAGTCCTGATGGACGGCGGCAGCAGTTTGAATCTGATATATCAGGACACAGTCCGCAAAATGGGGATAGACCCAACAAAAATTTGTCGCAGCAATGCTACCTTTAAAGGAGTAACGCCAGGCCCGGAGGCTCAGTGTAGGGGCTCCCTGCTACTAGAGGTTATATTCGGCTTCCTCGACAACTTCCGTAGCGAAAACTTAACTTTCCACGTCGCTCCGTTCCAAAGTGGCTATCACGCACTACTCAGACGCGAAGCTTTCGCTCGCTTTAACACAATACCACATTATGCTTCCCTCAAGCTGAAGATGCCCGGTTCACGTGGCATCATTATAGTAAATGGAAATATTGAGCGCTCCTTGCGCGCCGAAGATGGTGCGGCCACCTTGGCCGCCGCACACTAAACGACCTCACCAACTCAAGCATTTGACAGGTCGTAAAGACCATGGACACGGCTAGACGAGTCCGGCTCAGCTATATGTAATTAATACAGGTTTGATGGCTATACCCCTATTACAATACGAGGGGCTCAACGCGCGCACAAAAGTGGCAACAAGGCTCACCTTTACTCATTTTCAACTATATATTGTTTATTTAGTATAACTTAACTTTTGCACGGCAACTTTTCAATTAAGTTCCTCTCTTTTTCAGATGACCATTGTGCTACACCCGTCCAGGATACGGCACAATGGAGACACAGGCACTGACGTGCAGCAGGGACCCGTTCCAAGGATTCTTTGTAGATTAAGACCCTGCGTAAACCTTTTTTACTGTCTCTTGTTGATTTACATCCCTCGGATTCTCAGTACAACCGAGAAGGATGCTGACGTCTTGGCATGTGGCCACGCCAGAATAATGCACGTACCTGAACACCAGGGGCTTATTACAAAGGGTACTATTTATACCCGGTTTACACCATAAAGACCGAATGCCTTAGGGAGTGTTCGGCGTCGCGAGTTTGGCCTTATATGCATCAGCTCCGAATCATGTCTTTGGTCAAATGTTGGGTTTGCCCGGCTCCTGTGTTTTGCTGCCTTACGTTCCACTCTATCGGCTAAGGCGGCACCAGGAGAACTACTGCGATTGTGCCCTGGTTCATCCGGACGAGCACCTCGGTAGAGAAAGCCGAAAACTGACTGTCATGATATAGCGTGAGACTGGTCAACCACTCGATGACCTATTGGACTCTTCGGGATTCCTCCGCATTAACGAAGGGCCGTTTCCCGGCCAGGCATGTATGCACCCCAAATCCGGACGAGCGCGGAGCCACCAGGGGCTATATAGTAGCCCCACTGTCAAACTCCTATGGCTAAGTGAAAGTGTTAAAGAATTATAGTCCGGTTGCCTAGTTCGCTGCGCTATCACCTCCTTATTAGGACCAAGATGTTGGATTAAGTGTGAATATGCGTCTTCTGCGAACACCCCCGCATTATATGCGTGGAGGCTGAAGCCGACGACTGCAATCTTTCAGGTTATATACATGTATACATGAACGGCCGCACAGGAGGCGTCACAATACTTTCGGGCAAAAATATAAATACAGCCTTGATAAATTCAATAAAACATTGTTTTTACAATAGGAATACATGTCACTCAAACATAACATTCTTCGAGCACTAGGCCTCTATCGTACGAGGGCCCTCAAGAACTTCTTCAAAATAGTGCTCGGCAGCCACTCGGCCTATGGCCGAACCCTGCGCCGCGACAGTGGTGGCATCCATCTCCGCCCAGTATGTTTTCACACGGGCAAGGTCCATCCGCGAGCCTTCTATGCACGCCGACCTCTTCATCGCACTAATGCGTGGCACCGCACCAAGGAACTGCTGCACCAAGCTAAAATAGCTGTTCGGCTTTGGCCTTTCCGGCCACAGATGATCCACGACAGACCTCATGGCGAGTCCGGACAATCTATTGAGTTCGGCCCATTCGGCAAGCTGATCAGTCAATGGAAGCGGACGCTTTGGAACGTTAAATTGCGACCAGAACAGCTTGTCCACTTCACGGTCTATCTGATCTCAGAAGTATTCGGCCGCATCGACAGCGCTCGCCGCTAAGTCCAGATACGCCTCGGCCGAACTCCACAGCCGATCCAGAGGGGCATACCGTGGATCGCCGAACTTCCTCCGCAGCATAAAGGGCTTCCCAGCCACAATGTCCCCAGCTTCACGCAGTTCCTCCTTCTTCGCCCTCATTGCAGAGCGGGTGTCTTTGGTCGCCATTGTGGCCTTTTCAAGGTCCGCCTTCACCCGCTTTTCTTCTTCAAGAAACTGGCAGCAGTCGGCAGTGTCTTTTAACTTCTCGGCCATTTCGGCCATTTTCTCTTTGCTCTCGCTATGAGCGGCCTTCTCCGCTTTCAACTCTTCGGCCGCCTTCAAAGCGGCCGCATTACTACTCCTTGCTTGCTCCTTTGCTCGGGCAAGCTCCGCCCGCAGGGCCTCCACGGTGGCAGCTCCATCTGTAGTCACAACATATTAAAGATACTGGCATTACGCTGCTCTTACTATGTGACATTCACTATAAATATCACCTACCCTGTGCCTCGTCAAGCCGCTTGTTAACAAGCTCGATGTCGGCATCCACCGCATCCAGTCGTCGTTCTAGTTCGGCAACCCCATCAGTCCAGCTAGCCACCGGAGCTTCAAACACCTGCACATAACAGCAGTCTGGTTATTACCTAGGACTACGATCCTCTGTTCGCCGCCATTCTCGACGACAATCAGAGTCTTAGGGGCTACTATCTACACAGGGCGCACCTAAAAATGTGCGGATGCATATCATTTCACGTACCTCAAAGCCCGTCAGTAGACTCATAAAGGCTTCATGCAACCCGCTTTGGGCGGATGAAATCCTTTCAATCACCGTACCCATCAATGTATGGTGCTCTTCTAAGACAGTGGCTCGCCCTAGCAGATCCCTCAGTGCGTCCGACCGCATACCAGACGGTGCCGGATTCTTTTGGTTGCTCTCTTCAAGAGCTGGATACTGAGGGCTTCGGATGACCATGGGATTACCTTCTGGCCTTGCCGGATCCGGAGAAACTCTCCGTGATGACACTTCAAGGTCGCCCGCTTCTTGAGCCGGGGAGTCCGGGGGAGGCGTTTCGTTCTCCATCATCTTCGGAAGAAGATCCCCCGAAGACGAGCTCTCCTGAGAAGGGCTCAGATCCGAACTGCAACATAGATGCTTCGGTTATCTTCCTCAGAAGTAAGGTAGAATATCTTCACTATTAAGTACTTTTTGATTACTTACAGCTCGTTAGAGGGCTGATCCCCTCACGGACTTTGTGCGACAAGAGCACCCTCCGAGACGGGACCCTCTGGTGGAGTTTTCTTCTCCCGTTTGGAAACCTTGGTTTCTGGGTCATCAGAGGTAGTCCTCTTCCTCCCCCGGGGCGAGGGAATGTCATATTCCTTCCCTTGGTTATCCTTCCTCATGGAGGCGCTCGTTCCCTCGGTTGGAACAGGTAGCGATGGAGGCCCGCTTTGGCCCTCTCTATTCCCCCCTTCATCTTTCTTTGAGGGCACCGAGCAAGGTGTTGGCTCGAGCATCTTTTCCAGCACCGGATTGTCCAAGCCTTCGGGAAGGGGGGCCGAACACCGGATCATCTTCACCTTTGTTATCCAGTCCTGGTCAAAGAGCGATCCTTCAGAATGATGCCATGATAAAAGAAAGACAGTGTGTTCGGCTGGAGGATTACTTACTTGGGCCGCGGTGCGGTTGCTGCTCAGGCCCACGTCCTCGGAGGTGTCCAGACACTCTATTTGGGGTCCGAAGAACGACTTGTACATCTCCTCGTGCGTCAGGCCGAGGAAATTCTGAATAGCGCGCGGTCCTTCTCGGTTGAATTCCCATAAACGGAGGGGCCAACGTTTGCAAGGCTGGACTTGACGAACCAGCATGGCTTGCACTACCATAACCAAACTAAAATCTCCCTCGAAGAGATCCTGGATGCGGCTCTGTAGTACGGGCACATCCTTGGCTGGACCCCAGCTCAGCTCCCTGCTGATCCATGACATCAGTTGTGGTGGAGGGCCCGAGCGAAAGGCGGGGGGAGCTACCCACTTGGCACTTCTGGGAGCGGTGATGTAGAACCACTCCCTTTGCCATAATCCGGACACCTCTGGAAAGGAACCTTTTGGCCACGGAGCTCCAGCAATCTTGCTTATTAATGCACCCCCGCACGCTGCATACTGCCCTTCGACCGTCTTCGGCTTCACATCAAAGGTCTTGAGCCACAGACCGAAGTGAGGGGTAATGCGGAGGAAGGCCTCACATACGACAATAAATGCCGAGATGTGGAGAAAGGAATCTAGGGCTAGATCGTGGAAATCAAGCCCGTAATAGAACATCAAACCCCTGACGAAGGGATCCAGAGTGAGGCCTAGTCCTCGGAGGAAGTGGGAGATGAACACGACGTCTTCGTTGGGTTCAGGAGTAGGGACGACCTGCCCTCGGGCGGGCATCCGATGCGAGACTTCGACGGTCAAGTATCTTGCCTCCCTCAACTTCTTGACATCCTCTTCCGTGAAGGAGGAGGGCATCCACCGGCCCTGGAGGCTGGATCCGGACATGGATTGAAGGTCCGAAGCACCTGACCTGGGCTTTGGGTGTTAGAACTTGAGGCGGGGGAAGGATTTGATTGAGCACGGGAGGAAAAAATAAAAACCTTGACCCTTTATAAAGAGGGTGAATATCAAGCGTCCTCCTCGTGGCCGTTTGGGACTTGCCTAAAATCTAGGAGTCCTAGGCGCGGTTGGGTTACCCACGCCCGTATTGATGAGAATCCCATAATAAGGGGGGCACGATCTCTGCTTTGACAAGACGTGTCAAGAAACTGCCTCGCGTTATGTGCGGGGCTAGTTAAAGAAAACGGTTCGAATAATTACCGGGCCATGGCATAATGTCATGTTGTCGAAACGTGTCAGCAGATTAGATTTTTGGAAATATTATTCTCTCTATGGTGGTATGTGAAAATTATTTTGCAGGGTCGGACACTATCCTTGTATTCAAAATTCTTCCGTGGTGTATTCGGAGGAGGAACCCGCCTTGCAATGCCGAAGACAACACTGTGCGTCGGACTCATCGTCATTGAAGCCTGGTTCAGGGGCTACTGAGGGAGTCCTGGATTAGGGGGTCTCCGGACAGCCGGACTATATCCTTTGGCCGGACTATTAGACTATGAAAATACAAGATTGAAGACTTCGTCTTGTGTCCGGATGGAACTCTACTTGGCGTGGATGGCAAGCTAGGCAATACGGATATGTATATCTCCTCCTTTGTAACCGACCTTGTGTAACCCTAGCCCCCGCCGGTGTCTAAATAAACCGGAGGGTTTTAGTCCGTAGGACAACATACAATCATACCATAGGCTAGATTCTAGGGTTTAGCCTCTCCGATCTCGTGGTAGATCAACTCTTCTAATACTCATATCATCAAGAATAAATCAAGCAGGACATAGGGGTTTACCTCCATCAAGAAGGCCCGAACCTGGGTAAAACATCGTGTCCCCTGCCTCTTGTTACCATCCGCCTTAGACGCATAGTTCGGGACCCCCTACCCGAGATCCGCCAGTTTTGACACCGACAGTGACACAGAACTAGCTCCAATTCATCAATGTAATGTAGACACGTATTCCGAATATAGTCATATGTGCTTATGGAAAAGAACTTGCATGACATCTTTTGTCCTACCCTCCCGTGGCAGCGGGGTCCTAGCAAAAACTAAGGGATATTAAGGCCTTCTTTTAATAAAGTACCGGAACAAAGCATTAACACATAGTGAATACATGAACTCCTCAAACTACGGTCATCACCGGGAGTGGTCCCGATTATTGTCACTTCGGGGGTGCCGGATCATAACACATAATAGGTGACTATAGACTTGCAAGATAGGATCAAGAACTCTCATATATTGATGAAAACATAATAGGTTCAGATCTGAAATCATGGTACTCGGGCCCTAGTGACAAGCATTAAGCATAGCAAAGTCATAGCAACATCATTCTCAGAACATAATGGATACTAGGGATCAAACCCTAACAAAACTAACTCGATTACATGATAAATCTCATCCAACCCATCACCGTCCAGTAAGCCTACGATGGAATTACTCACGCACGGCGGTGAGCATCATGAAATTGGTGATGGGGGATGGTTGATGATGACGATGACGACGGATTCCCGTCTCTGGAGCCCCGAACGGACTCCAGATCAGCCCTCCCGAGAGAGTTTAGGGCTTGGCGGCGGCTCCGTATCGCAAAACGCGATGAATCCTTCTCTCTGATTTTTTTTCTCCCCGAAAGTGAATATATGGAGTCAGGGTTGAGGTCGGTGGAGCGTCAGCGGGCCCATGAGGTAGGGGGGCGTGCCCAGGGGGTAGGGCGTGCCCCCACCCTCGTGGACAGGTGGAGGCCCCCCTGACGTGGATCTTCCTTCCAGTGTTTTTTATATATTCCAAAATAATTCTTCGCTGATTTTAAGGTCATTCCGAGAACACCATGGCAATTCTGCTGAAAACAACATTAGTCCGAGTTAGTTCCATTCAAATCATGCAAGTTAGAGTCCAAAACAAGGGCAAAAGTGTTTGGAAAAGTAGATACGACGGAGACGTATCACCCCTCCCTAGTCCAATTCGGACTGGCCATGGGGGGGCTCCCTTGTGGCCCTCCTCTCCTTTCCATTAGGGCCCATGAAGGCCCATGAACTTCCTAGGGGGTGGGGGGTTCCGGTAACCCCCGGTACTCTGAAACTTATCCGAAACGACCTGAACCATTCCGGTGTCCAAATGTAACCTTCCAATATATGAATCTTTATGTCTTGACCATTTCGAGACTCCTTGTCATGTTCGTGATCTCATCCGGGACTCCGAACAAACTTTGGTTCATTAAAACACGAAACTCATAATACAAATCGTCATCGAACGTTAAGCGTGCGGACCCTACGGGTTCAAGAACTATGTAGACATGACCTAGACATATACTACATAGGAATAGGAATCCATTCGTACAAACCAAATGGCTTCAAAGGAAATTTTCCTTTGCAAATCCTATCCTATAGAAATCCTATGAAATTCCTACAAATCAAAGGAGGCCTAAAACAATATAAATAACAGAAGAAAAACATGATGCAAAATGAACGTATCACGACCAAACAGCGTGTCATATGTGAGCCTACTGCAACGGAGCCAACCAAACGACGGGTCCAAATTAATTACCAACCAAACTATGTGCAAATGCTGATTTTGGGCTGTTTTTTCTCAATCACATCCAATGCATGCAAAATCGGAGCGACTAACCAAACAGTTGTGTCATGTGTGACTCCCTTTCTCTAGAAACAAGAGACCATCAGGATTTGAAAAAAGTACTACTGTAAAAATTAGAAATAGAAAAAGAATAGAAAAAAGGAAACCCAAACAAAACCCAGCTCAAGAAAGCCTGAACGAAATAAAAAAAACCGGCTGGAAGCTTCCAGAAGCTTCCCAAAACCGGCCGGAGCTTAACGGCAGGAATCGAGGTCGTTCGCCTCTCTGTTCCTAAAGCTTGGGAATCGGAAAGAAAATCGAAGGTCGGTTAAGCCACGACACAACTCGTTTTCCTTTGCACAATCCTATTCCACACATCGGCCTACCGAAACCCTAAACTAAAGACGTTCCCCTTCACGCGCGGCGCCTCCCACACACCTCGACCGGCGCGGCCATGGCCGGCGGCGACCGCATCCCTGACCTCCCTGACGACCTGCTGCGGCGCATCCTCTACTTCGCGCCTGTCAAGGAGGCCGCGTCCACCAGCGCGCTCGCGCGCCGGTGGCGCTCGCTGTGGCTCTCGTCGGGCGCCGTCAACCTCGACACGCGCTCCTACCACGTCCTGGACGATAATTTGTACGGCAAGCGAGCCTCCTTCGTGCGCGACGCCCACGCGGCTCTCGATGCCCACGGCCGCCATTGCCCCCTCGGGAAGCTCACCTTCCACGTGGAAGGCCACAGATGGGACATCGTCCAGGTATTCCTGTGCATCAGCGATGACGGCTTGAAGGACGACATCGTGGGCCTCGTGCTCTCGCACCGGGCGGCCCGATCCGTCGAGGAGCTCTGCGTCGACGCTTACGTCCGTCGCCACCCGTACGAAGATCGGGACGAGAGCGGATATTACGACCTCAGTCTCGCATCCCTGCCGTCCAAGAATCTCCGCCGGCTGCGCATCACCAGCTGCACAAGCCTCAGGGTGCCTCCGGACAGCGCCCCCGTCGCGTTCCCGCGGCTGGAGGAGCTGCGGCTGCGCTTTTGCAGCGACGTGCCGCTCGAGGATCTCCAGAGCGTCGTCGACTCCGCCCCTCACCTCGCCGTCCTGGAGCTCCACTCCGTATGTCTCTCCTCATCCGAGAACGATGTTCCTGGTGATGCAGCCACACACGAGGGTTTGCCGCCGCCGGCAAAACTCCGGTGTCCGGCCGTCACGGCCCTCGTGTTGTCGGACTGCACCTGGACGAACTGGACCGGCGTAGAGCTGGACGCGCCGATGCTGCGATGCTTCAGATATAATGGGAATTTTGGCGAGCCGTTCGCACTAAAACCACAAGAAGCCGCAAACCTCAAGCGAGTGGACATAGACTTCTCCCCTGGCATGTATTATTACATAGAAAACAACACATGCGCCTGCTTCTGGCAACGTGCTGCGAGCTTCAGCAATGCCAGGGTCTTGAAGCTGAAAACCAACCAGCTCGAGCACCTCAGGCCGGGCTGCGAGACGAACGGGCCCGAGCCGAATAAGGTCCTGTTCCGCGACCTCAAACGCCTCGAGCTGGAGGCACACAGTACAAGCCAGGACGGAGCAAGCCCACCGGATCGGCCATTGCGCACGTCCTCCACTGCTGCCCCATGATTCGTGAACTCCGCCTCAACCTGAGCACGAGCACCGTGTCGGAGATCAAGTCCTACGGGGACGATGGGTGCTATGAATGAGACGTCTTCGCGGAGAAAGACCAGCTGGATTTCGACAAGTCTGTAAATCACTTCTTGCGCCGCAGATTCAAGAACCCGACGATGTCGTACGAGGTGCCTGATTATATCCATGGCTTGACTGGACAGTCATTTACCTGCCTGCAGAGTAGCCTGAGGTGTGTGAGCTTGCGATTCCGGAGGGACGAGTCCAACCGTTTTGGTGCGCGATTAGCCAAATTCTTGGCGGAGAACGCCATGGTTCTTGAAGAGATGCATATCGACGACGGGAACCTGAAAATAGGGGAGCACATTAATCACGTGGTTGGCAGATCGATTGCTGGTTCAGCCTCAGGCTTTGCAGTCTTGCCCCTTGAAACACGAAAGTGAAAGTCTCCAACTCTCTATGTCATATGTAGTCGTTGGGAATATGAGAATCGTTGTGCTCATTGTTCACTCTCGTCAGTCTTTCAGTGATGATGCTTGTCCTGATGCAAGAAACGATATGGTGTCCACAGATCCAGAGTTCGACATTCTGACTACCCCTTGGCTTGAAGCGTTCATTGCAATTTCTTCCGGCAACTGCAAAATTTCGGGAACATGTGAACGACTTGGTCAGTTTTAGGCTTTTAATTTGCTCCACGCAGGCTATTTCTTGATATTAGTAAATACATTTCCACAGTACATATTGTACTTTGTGTGCAGATAGACTGTTCTTGTGGTACTGACATTGTACATATAAGAAACAACACAGTTAAGACGTGCACAAGCTCAATGTAAACAAAGAGCATGATATCATCACATGATCAGGTGTGCTTGGTGAATTCTTGCCAACTTTCCCCCTCCGAATAATGTTTCTTCTTTTTCTAACTTGGCTCGATTGTTTAGTAATTGTAACACGGTCAGAGGGCAACCTATCATGGTAATTAAAAGAAAAGACAGCTTAAGAACTGCAATGAAACAACTAGCCAAATCAATCAAACTTCATCAAATTGGACACATTTAATAAAATTTAATAAAATAAATTTATTTCACTTTCTACTCTAGTTTATTTTATAATAACACACGTCTTGGCAGTGTAAGATTATGAGAAAGATACTCGTCAACTTCCGGACTCTCGGTAAAGAAGACTATAGCTATCAGCTGAGTGCTCCCAAAAGCGCTCTGTGTAGGAACAAAAAATCACTCGGCTTATACTTGTAGCTCGGCAAAGTACTTGCCACGTGATCTTCCTCGGTGACTGCGGGCGCTGTAAGCCGAGTGTCTGCTAATGGCATACTCAGCTTACTTATCCCTTTTTTTTCATTTTAATAGTTTACACCATGGCAATTATATTGGTTAGACCATGGGTAGTTTATTGTAGGTAGCATGGTATTCCAGTTTTGATGTGTTTACGTCATATATATTTCATAAACTATGGCAAGTTATTTTAACATAACATGGTGATTTGTTTACATATTACATACACTTTTAATATTTACAACATGGCAAATTTATTATTTAGCCCATGGTAGATTTATTCTATGTAGCATGACAATCTTAGGAGTATTTTAGATCATGGCAATTATATTAGTTAGACCATGGCAGCTTATTGTAGGTAGAATGGCATCATCTATTTTTCATCCACCATTCCAATTTTTGCCATGTGTCTATGGCAAATATATTTCATATACTATGGCAAGCTAGTTTTAACATAACATGGCAATTCTCTATTTCTTGCCCCACATTTATTTAGCATTTTTTAAATAATTGCCTTGTTTTTCTAGAGAACAATTTCCCTTATTTTGACATGTCCCCAGGGCAATTTCCTAAATTTGACATCCTTTTTTCCAACAAACAAAATTTATAAATTTGCAAAAGAATTCAAAATTCCTAAATTCACCATGTCCTCCATGCAATTTCCTAAATTTTCCTTGTGCCCATGGCAAACTTTTCAAATAGGTTTTCTGACATGGCATCTTAATTTGCATTAGATCTATATATACTAGATAATACCCCACGCGTTGCAGCACGACATTTGTGGGCCAAACATCTTAAGAGAAATAATTGCTCTAGACCATAGAGGAAATAAATTGTTAAAATAAGGAAAGGAAAACGAACATGTTGTGTGGGTGATGTATAATGATTTCTAGTCATTGAAATAGGATGTTTGACAGCTTGAGCGAACCCAAAGTGCTAGATGTATAAATAACATCATACTTGAGTGATAATTGTCTTCAAAACATTATCCTAAAATTTAAGATTATAGGTTGTCTGACATTACATCCTTCGATGAAATCACCCTTATAAAATTTGAGAGATAGCTCTAGCTTGTAATTCTGCAGCAAATTGTAAATCGAATATCTAGAGGTACAAAAAGAAAAGAACAAATGTTACTGTGCATCATCTTAGCAATAGCTTTGTGTCAGTTTGCATCAACATCACCATAGGCTAATGTGCTTACCATAATACTTTGTCCCATGGTAAATGATCATGCTAGAATATTTAACAAAGATGTTGAAATAAACTTCTAATTAAGGAACACCCTGAGTATATGCACAACAATTATACATCGACTGTCGTAATCTCCTTACTCTGCTCCAAGTCTGCATTTTCAGTACATCAAATTAGCAACAGAACAGGAAGTAGTAGAAGTTTAAATGGACCAAAGTCTACAGATCATTGAACATGTGAAGACGAATATTCATCATTATACACATATTTGGAAAATATGAACTGTAATACTGTCAGAATTTCCAAAAGTCTAGCAACATCACAGGCTAGAAACACTCTTGCCCTTGAAGATGTGTGTATGCTTGATGAAACTTAAAGAGAAACCAAAATACTGATTTTCCTGGTGGCAACAACTGTGAAATGTGTTGATCTAGCGCAAAGGCTCAACTGAAACCCTGCCTAGATGTAGATTTAGCAGAGTAAGCATGGTCGTTTGTCAGCTAGTCCATCTCCTTGGCCTGCAGCCCAACTTAGGCGCAAGCATTTCTCAAGTAGAGGCGATGATTGGTGACATATAAAACTTATAAATCAGCAAATATCACTGAAAATCATATTCGAAGATTGCGATTTGTACCAACAATTGTATAGGCTGATGTATATTAAAAGAATAGAAATGCTTTTGGTCACAACGAATGAACAATAGTAGCGAGGCTTAAAAATGTCAAGCAGAAAATGTATGACCAAAGTGATACCTTGTGATTTCATTATAGATGCTAAATTGTATCCATGGATCGAGCAGTTAACCTTGCAAGCCCCAGTAACTATTTGCCTGCATTACAACTTTCTAATATAAATATATTGTCCATCGGTATTGAGTAGCACGTGAATATGTACATGGAAGATATGGCACACAAATAAAGGTCCTTGTTGGCAAATCGATTTGGTATGCTTGACAGTCATAATAGATAAAAGTATTCTCCATCAGTTTTGAGAGCACATGAATAAACATGGAAGATATGACGAAATAGATTAGAGAGAGAGAGAGAGAGACTGCAGACCAAAAGAACACCGTGTAGAAGATTTTTCCTCCTCGCATGCAGTTGGGGATAAGCTCATAAGCGATGTAGGAGTCCATCAAGATGCAGCGGAAGATGGAGATTACCTTGTGCAGTGGCTCGGATCCTCATGGGTAGATGATGGTGGCGACAACATTCGTCGCGAGGTGGGCAGCAGCTTCGATGATGAACAACAGCGGACAGTGAGGACGACATCGCGCAATCGCGTCGATCTTGGTGATTGCTGAATTTAACCCCAGCAAACAGGAGACCTGCAGAAATAGGCGGGCTTGGTTGTGAAGGAGATCAAGGAGATGGGGTGAGGGAATGGGAACAAACATGATTGGGAAGGCGGAGAGTCTAAAAGAGCGAGGCCGATCTGTTTATCTCCCACTGTAATCCATTGAATGGGAAATAAAAGATCGTGTGCAAAAGAGAGTAACCGGCGCGATGGGGACGTTTGGGGAGAAGGATCCTGAAGCGATGCAGCGGAACATCCTTTGAGGAAAAAAAATATCTCGTCTGTTGTAGAAGACGGAAGAGCAAACGGGCTGGGGATGAGTGCGTACTGAGTTCATTTGCTGAGTTTTTTGATGAGGTGGCACTGTGGGGCATGTCTAGTGAGGTGGATAGGCTGCATGTCAAGAGAAATAGGATAGTGGGGATCAACTATTTAGGTATTATAGATTCATTACACGAAAAATTTACTTGCTTTTAGCTATAAACTAACCATGACAAACTTTCTCATTTCTTTTGCCATGGGCACGTTCTTTTTCCTTTTGAAACTAGGATGTCAATTTTTTTATTTGTACAAACTCTGTGAATTTTGCCACATCACTACTTACAATGCGTAAATAATTGCCACAGTCTTCGAATACATGTGTCACCCATGCCATAAAAAGCATAACGGAAAATTATGGAGGTTCCTTGGTCCACTATCTAGTTTTAGCCAGCAAAAGCATGCACACACACCAAATATTTTTGCTATGTTGTACAAATATTAGGGCAACCACGGGAGGTGGGCATGTTTTTGTTGTATTCGGCAACCACAAAAGCTACATTCGGCAACACGTTTGCTGCAATCCAACAACGTCCTTGCGTCCCGCCCAAGTTTGCTGGAACCGGGCAAACATGTGGTGCTGCAACCGTCGGTGAATGTGCTATAAAGCTTGACGCCCTCACCGGTGATGCCGCGAGACTGGCAAAACAAAAGCTACAACCGGCGTTCAAGTTTGTTGGAAAACAGCAAACACGATTGGAGCGATCCCTGAGGGCCTCCCTCTGCAAGCACCACCACCCTAGGGGACGCTGCAAAATGTTGCAACCGACATCAACAAAAGCTGGATCCGTGATTTTTTTTTTGGTGGTGTTTTTGCTGCGTGGCGTGGGGATTTTTTTTACTACAACCAACATTTGATTTTTGCTGGAACCGGTACCTGCTGATGTGGAATACGACAGAGGGCACGGGGTGCTGCAAAACCGGCACCCACCATCGTCGGAGATGACGCACGGCCCTGCTGACGCGAGCAACGATGCCATGAACGGACAAGTTGTGGCGGGGGGAAGAGTGGGGGAGGGGCGGGAGCAGACAGGAAAAGGAAGAAGATGACTGGGGAAGGGGGTAAAATCGAACGGCAGTTCGCGGCTGAATTGGGCGGCGGGGGCGATTGGCCGAGAGTTGAGCCGACGGGCCGGCGCCTAGCACCGCCCTTCTTTTAAGTCTGGTACTTGTGTGTGCTAAAATATGGGCTTTTTTTGTGGCCAATTCTATTTTATTTGAGGATCGTGTCGCGTCAGGTTTTTTTGAGGGGGTCCACTCTGGAGGTTCCCCATAGCAAAAGTCGCACGACCATTAGCGTCACGATTCGATCTGGGTTCTCCCCAGGCAAAAGACACATAGTTATCCGGTTTTGTTATTTTCCACGTATCTGAAAATTACGAGCTCTACTATCTATCTTAAGGTGAATTAATTGCACCATTCTCTATCTTAGGGTGGGGGCGGGGTGTAGAGGATCGCCGGAAGTCTTCCCAGGTGCGGCGGGGCATAGAGGGATGTGAGATAGCGCCCACCGGCCGCGGATGGTGGAAGCTGGCGGTTAGGATGAGGGATCATGAGGAGGAAGACGATGAACAATTCCTAGATCTATTCTGGGCGGTTCCAACGGTCCATATTAGAAGTGACTGAACTATTTGTTTTTTTTTCAGTTATTTATAACTAACAAATAGAGGCTCCTATAGTTATCCGGGTCCTAAAACAAAACAAAATAAACTTGGGAAGGAAGGCAACGTCGGTTAACGTCAGGAGTATATAGTATACAATATAAACGCTTCATCGGCCCCTGATCGATCTGGGATTCTTTTGCAAGGGTTCCGGCCGGCCGCGATGGGCCACTCCCAGAACGCTGGTGGGCGCGACGACCGCCTGAGCAAGCTCGACGATGGCGTCCTTGGCAACATCCTCTCCTTCCTCCCCACCAAGGAGGCCATGCGGGCGACCACGCTCTCCACCCGGTGGCGCGACGTCTTCGCCAGCGTCCACGCCGTTTCTCTGGAGCAATCGGAAGGCACCGTCTCCCTCGCCAACGGCGTCAACGACGTGCTTTTTGCCCGGTACCGCCGCGGCCGCGCCACCGTCCCGATGCGCTCCCTCCGCGTGGCCTTCCGCGACTACAGTGACGGGATGAACGACCTCGACTCCATGGTTGATCGGTGGATCTCGTACGCCATGCAGCAGAGTGGACCAGAGCTCCACCTCGACCTGCGCCTCCGCGCCGACGAAATCTGCGGCCGCGGCTACTCCCTCCGCAGCGCGGCCGAGGAGAACCAGGCCGGCGTTCAAGACGACGAGCGTGCCAGCAGCAGCCGCTCCGCTTGCAGTTCGGACGATGAAAACCACGAGGTCGAGTCGCTCTTCTCTTTCAAATAAGTTTTTTTTACCGGAGCCGGGAGCTACCGGACACCACTAGCCAATAGCAGTGCTCCAACTCTGACGTATCCCAATCCTTCTCTATCGTATTTGATTTTTTTTTAGGTTTTTTATCTGTATTTTCTTTACCCTGGGACCCATGCATGGAAGAGACAGTACTGACACATGCATCTCTTTTTCTGCACATAGTACAACACACATTGTCTGTTTTCTCTTATACAACTCATCGCTTTTAATTTCCTATTGATAATTTAGATGGCTCATATTTTTAAAACCAAAATTTATTTTTTGAAACTTTTTATATATTTGAACTCCTGATTTCAAGATCTTTAGAAGCTTAGTTTTGGATACTTTTTGAACAAGTTTGAATCCATTTGTTTCACTCAATATTTTCATTTATTTCAGAACAACTATTTATTTCAGTTATTTCGAACCACTAATTTCACATGTTTGAATCCATTAAATTTCTGAAATACAATTTCAATTATTTCAATCATTGTTAAAAAAACAGATTTCACTCATTTCAAAAGATGGATTTATCCCCATTAAAAAACTATTTCACTCGTTTGAAGAAAAATTAGTGGTTTCGGTAAAAAGAGCTTTGCGCTCTTCGAATAAGTTTTTTTACCGGAGCCGGGAGCTACCGGAGACCACTAGCCAATAGCAGTGCTCCAACTCTGACGTGTCTCAATCCTTCTCTATCGTATTTGATTCCTTTTCTGGGTTTTTTGACCACTAGCCAATAGCAGTGCTCCATGCATGGAATAGACAATACTGACACATGCATCTCTTTTTCTGCACATAGTACAATACACATTGTCTGTTTTCTTTTATACAACTCATTGCTTTTAATTTCCTGTTGATAATTTAGATGGCTCATATTTTTAAAACCAAAATTTATTTTTTGAAACTTTTTATATATTTGAACTCCTGATTTCAAGATCTTTAGAACAAGCTTAGTTTTGGATACTTTTTGAACAAGTTTGAATCCATTTGTTTCACTCAATATGTTTCACTTATTTCAGAAGAACTATTTATTTCAGTTATTTCGAACCACTAATTTCACATGTTTGAATCCATTAAATTTATGAAATACAATTTCAATCATTGTTAAAAAAAGTAGATTTCAGTCATTTCAAAAGATGGATTTATCCCCATTAAAAAAACTATTTCACTCGTTTGAAGAAAAATTAGTGGTTTCGGTAAAAAGAGCTTTGCGCTCTTCGAATAAGTTTTTTTACCGGAGCCGGGAGCTACCGGAGACCACTAACCAATAGCAGTGCTCCAACTCTGATGTATCTCAATCCTTCTCTATCGTATTTGATTCCTTTTCTGGGTTTTTTGACCACTAGCCAATAGCAGTGCTCCAACTCTGACGTATCTCAATCTTTCTCTATCGTATTTGATTCCTTTCTGGGTTTTTTATCTGTATTTTCTTTACCCTGGGACCCATGCATGGAAGAGACAGTACTGACACATGCATCTCTTTTTCTGCACATAGTACCGTACACATTGTCTGTTTTCTCTTATACAACTCATTGCTTTTAATTTCCTGTTGATAATTTAGATGGCTCATACTTTTAAAACCAAAATTTATTTTTTGAAACTTTTTATATATTTGAACTCCTGATTTCAAGATCTTTAGAACAAGCTTAGTTTTGGATACTTTTTGAACAAGTTTGAATCCATTTGTTTCACTCAATATGTTTCACTTATTTCAGAAGAACTATTTATTTCAGTTATTTCGAACCACTAATTTCACATGTTTGAATCCATTAAATTTCTGGAATACAATTTCAATTATTTCAATCATTGTTAAGAAAAACAGATTTCACTCATTTCAAAAGATGGATTTATCCCCGTTAAAAAAACTATTTCACTCGTTTGAAGAAAAATATTTAAATTAGTTCAACACAGCTGATTTCACTAAATTAAGAAACATATTTGACTCAGTTTAATAGAATGCACTAAATTAAAAAACATATTTCACTCAGTTTGATAGAATGATTTGATCATTTCAACAAATGATTTCACTCATTTCAAAAAGTGATTTCAATCATTTCAAAAAATATATTTAAAACATTTCAAAACGGTTGATTTCACTAAATTGAAATAATATATTTCACTCAGCTTAATAGAATGATTTCTATCATTATAAAAAAAGATTTCACTCATTTCAAAAGTGATTTCAGTCATTTTAACAAACATATTTCACTCATTCCAAAAAGTATATTTAAATCATTTCAATACGGTTAATTTCACTAAATTGAAAAAATATATTTCACTCAGCTTAATAGAATGATTTCTATCATTTTTTTTAAAAAAATCACTCATTTCAAAAAGTGATTTCACTCATTTTAACGAACATATTTCACTCATTCAAAACACTGGGTTCACTCATTCCAAAAAGTATCTTTGGTTGTGTTCAAAAAACAGATTCCGCTCGTTCGAAAAACTTAGTTCACTCGTTTCAAAAGTTGGATATAACTTATTTCGACAAAATAGTTTCACTCAATTTAGCAGACATATTTCACTAATTCCAAAACACAGATTTCACTCATTTCAGAAAATGGATTCCACTTGTTTCGAAAGGTAGATTCCACTTGCTTCAAAAACAGATTTCACTTATCAATATATATTGAAGTGGAAATATGATTGAAATAACAAAACTCAAACTAGACGAAATATATTCAAGATTGGCCTTGTTTTAAAGATCTTCGCGCCAAAAGTTCAAATATATAAATAGTTTCATAATTAATTTTTTAGTTTAAAAGATATAAATGATTTAAATTAGCGAAGGTAAAATAAAAAATGTGAATTTGTTGTGTAAGAGAGGAGAGAGACTGCACATGTACTTTTGCTGCCATGCATGTGGCCTACAGTACGTGAGAGAGAGGAGCATGCATGCATCTGATCGAAGGTAGGCCCAAGTAATAATTTTGGTGGGGTCCATTCACTGTATTTGATCAGGTATAGATGTTGTATCACAGAAACTGGAAATAATGCGTGGCAGCTGCACGAATCCTCACGCACCCAATGGACGATGGATTACTAACCGATACATCCCGGTTCCGGTAAAAAGAGCTTTGCGCTCTTTCCTGCCCTGGCGGGCTTCGCCCTCGACGGCATCTCCGACGACGAGGTGGAGACGCCCCCTCCTCCCAAAAGACCATGGCTACGGCAGCAGAAGGACAAGCTGTACACTGTTCCACGATCTGTCTTCTCCTGCGCCGCGCCTGCACACACTGTGCCTCGGGTCCTGCAAGCTCGACCCGCCGGCCGTCGGCACCAGCTTGCCGTCCCTCAAGGCGCTGGTCCTGACCCATGTTGCCGACTCGGGCAAGAAGATTCAACGGCTCATCTCCAGCTGCCCGTTCCTCGCCGACCTGACGCTCGAGGCCTGCGCCAGAGTGACAGAGCTCTCCGTCCTCGACAAGCGCCTCTGCAGGCTGGCCCTGCGGTGTTGCCACCGGCTGGCGAGCGTCGTCATCGATGCGTCGGAGCTGCGCGCCTTCGAGTACAGGGGCGCCGTGCCCGCGCAGCCATCCTTTCTGACCATGCACCATGGCCCGCGAAGCCTCTCGTCATGCAGAGTCGATTTGTGCGGCGGGGAGCTGACGTCGGAGGAGGATCTCACCCGCCTCGGTGAGTTCCTCCGCCACTTTGAAACCACGGAGCATTTGCACTTGACGTCCGCCCGCCTGGGCTCCGGCATCAACAACGACGCCTTCGCCACACGGTTCCCGGCGTTCTTGAAGCTTCGCCACCTAGAGCTCACGGGCTCCCTGCCGCACGACGACGATACCCACGGCAACGCCGTCGTCGCTGCAGTGGCAAGGATCCTGGGGCACGCCCCCAACCTGGAGGTGCTCACGCTGTTCTTCAAGGCGCCGCCTCGCGAGAAGCCAGAGAGCTACGGCCTCTATAAGGAGGAGGAGTTTCTGGACGCGCACCATCTCAAGTACGACGGCGGCACCATCTTCCTGGAGACGCTGCCTGACCAACTGCTGGTCCCCTGCCTGAGGGAGATCAACCTGGTGAACTACCAGGGCGGCGGCGCGCAGCGGAAGCTGTCCAAGTTCCTGCTCGGGATCGTCGGCCGGCTGGAGGCGCTATACTGTGGATTTGCCGAGGGGCCGCTCTGGATACAGAACAAGCTCATGGATGAGATGAGAGGCTGGGCCATGGACAAGATTGAGCCAAACGACATTATATTCATGTGACCGATCATGCATCGATGCTAATAGCTAATTAGCGCTGAGCAAAACAGGGCAAGGTTCATATGGACCTGTTTCTCTGCCTAGAGTTGATCTATATGGACGATCAGAAACAAATCGAATTGCAAAGGAATTATCCCCTCCAATCCAGAAAAAAAACCTACGAGACAAGTCAACAGTGTCCGTTTCTATCAGCAGGGACTTCATCCTGTTCTGCTGAGCATTCTGCACTGCAATCGGTTTATAATTCTTCAGAAAATCTAGCCTAATCTTTTAGCGAAACGGCGTGCTTCTTAAATTTCCCAATTCTTCTTTTAAATATCAGTATAACATAAGCTATACTGTGAGCAAGTTCTTGATGAAACAGTTTTGAGAAGACAAGTGTCATAGAGCAGATCAACATGCCATAGAAACAGTACTACAGTGAATTAATCAAGAGAGGAGAAGATACCTGAACACTGGAGTTGCGTGCATAGCTTGTTTCCCCTTGTCCTTGATTCATACGCACCACCTGTTTGGAGGCCATGGCTTCACTTAGAGCAGGGCTAACCTCCAGATCTTGGAGGCCATCTTATCTTCTGGCTACTTGGGCCCAACAATGGGGTGAATGTGCTTATCATAATGCTGAACGAAAGGTTAGGTCAAATGCAAATCAGGCTATTACACTGTAAATCAAGATGATAGCGGTTCCTCCCATCAATGTGCCCATGTGGAGCGGCCTCCTCAGATTGCTCTCTCGCTAACATGGTCTGTGAAACCAGCAATACAAAATAAATTCCGACGGAAATTAACAGAACAAAATCAAATCACACCAATGCAGAAAGGTAACAATATTTACTTTTTTCAGAATATTGCTAAGCGCCAGTGTGTTGAGCCTGAGCCTGATCAGGGCTAAATACCAGATGTTGGATCTGCAACAGGAGTCAGATTAGGACAGCAATTCAGTACTTCTTTATGATTGCTGGAACGCCATAACTAACAGCATGCTTCCTGTTGACATATGTTGGACCGTTGACAGGAATGTCTTTTCTGGGCTTCTTACTGCTTATTGGCGGCAAGAGTATGCCCAACATGCTTTCTTATCTTGAATCTTCAGACCAGCCAATGGAAAGGCAGAAAAGATTGGCCAAATACCAGACAAGGATATAACTAACAGCCTGCCACTCGCAAAGGCATTGTTTTCTTTAGATTTGCAGACTTGTCAATCTGATCTGATTGAACTATTCAACATGGGATCCAATGAAAACAAAAACATTTCAAACATTTAAGAGCAGCACAGAAGCAACCTTCTATTTTGGAGTGGTGTACGGTTTTTATTTTATTTTATTTTATTTACAATAACTAAGAACTTGATATGCTGTTCTATAGTGCTTGAAATTGCAACTGGACACCGGAGAAAAAGCAACTGCATGGATAATGCATCAACAGCCAAATAATGAACTAGCATATTAGCATGGAAACTGGAGTAAACAGCAAAATACCATGACAAAACTTAAAAACTACTACTATTCGGTACTTCTACAGAATTATCATATGAGCAGAAGAGTTACTTCTTAATAATCGGCAGAACTACAATACCGAACTCGCCGAAGAAAACTAACCTCACACGTAAATTGAGTACTACTTCCTCCCCCTTCCCTTTGTTTCTCACATTACATCTTCCCAGGTTGGCATCCATGGACGTCATCCACTGCCCGGTCCGGCACCACCTCTCCCGTCCGCCCATGGTGAAAGCTTTCGATTACCTCAAGAGCATCTTCACACTTTTAGCCCGCGGCATTTGCTCGAGCACCTTGCGAGCATCGCACAACCAGTGAGTTCACCCAGGAGTGCCATGATCACTATGTAGTAGCCGCCTCGTTGCGCTGCCGCGCCATCCCATCCCGACAAGCGGACCACCCGCCGCCCCCTGACCGGCCTCACGCCTGCTCCTCTGTTGCTTGCTGCTCCCCGCCGGCCGCCGCCGCCTCGCTGACAGCCATTTCCTTTCATTTTTCCTTCCCTTTCTTTTCAGGGGAGTTTCTTTTCAGGGGAGTATTCAGTTGTAAACGAGTGTGGGCCAAGCCCAGCCCAGTTGAATGACAAAGAGGCGGCCTAGGCCCAGCCCGGTTGAATGACAAAGAGGCGGCCTAGGCCCAGCCCGAATGCCTCTGTTATATTCTCGGGAAAGACCTAGCTAGGTCCACCGCCGTCGCTACCATACCACTCCTCTTTCTCTGCTCCTGGGACGGATCGAGAGCTCACGGCCGGCGGCCATGGCGGAGCCCGCAGGAGAACGAGCGAAGCCTCTCCTCCCTGGCCTCCCGGATGAGATCTCCGTCTGGGAGGTCCTCCTCCGCCTGCCCCCCAAATGCGTCCTCCGCTGCCGCGCCGTCTGCCCCGTGTGGCGCCGCGCCACCTCCGCCCGCGGCTTCCTCCTCGCCCACCACGCCCGCCAGCCCGTCCTTCACCTCCTCTACGGCTACGACTTCGTGGGCGACGACATCGAGTCCCTGAGCATCGTCCCTTTCGACCACCGGGCAGGGGTCGCCGCCGCCGACCAGCTCCATTCCGTCGCTCGACTTGCACACGACTCCTCCCGTCTTCATGACTGCTTCCTTCTCGAGGCCTGCTGCGACGGCCTCCTCATCGTTTCTGTTCAGTATCCGCCGAAGCTCTCCATCTGCAACCCGGCAACTCGTCAGTTGGCACCCCTTCCGCAGCTTGATGGCTTCATGCTCCTGGGGATGTACCCTCACCCTCCTACTGGCGAGTACCGACTACTGCTATACCTGCTCCCCACGGATCTGGCACCGGAAGCTCATGATGGCTCCTACGTCTTCACACTGGGCTCCGGCCAGCCGCCGAGGCACATAGCGTGCCCTGAGGCCAAGGAACTGAGACACTCCCCCGAGTCTATCCTGTTTCGTGGTTGTCTGCATTGGTGCATAGGCAATCTGATGATGGCATTTGACACTATCGCTGAGTCGTTCCGGCAGGTGCGCTCTCCGGTTGGTCCTGGCTACTCTCACCTGATTGAGATGGGTGACACGCTTGGCATCTCCAGTCATAGTGAGGAACCAGCAAGCGTTAATATCTGGATGATGCAGGACTACGAAGGCGAGGTCTGGACCTTCAAATACCGGGTTGAGCTGCCGATCGCAGAGATCAAGGAGCAATTTGGAAAGTCTGTTGATTATTGGGATGTGGTGGCCGTGCCTTGGGATGATGATGTGCTCCTACTGGTCAAATTTGATGACTGTCTGCTTCAGGTTGACATTCATGGCAAATTGGTTGCCAGTTTCTGTCGCAGAGGCCTTGGTCCTACAAATCTTCGGATCAAGCAAACTCTTGTTCAGCATGCCTTCTTTCCGACACTAGAGGGTTATGTTGTGAACTCTTTGCCTTTCGTCTGATAGAGTGGGTTGTGGTTCTGAACGACCCAACTGTCAGTACTCTCATGAGCTGCAATATGTATGCCTTGGGTCCACTATGAGCCGATTAGTTTCATTTTGATGTATGCAAAACTATGATCAATAAGTCATGACCCTGTCATGGTTTCATAAAATTTGTACTTCTGTGAATATCCTTTTGGGCTGGAGTGGCTGTCATGACTCTTGAGTGTTATGCTAAGTTTACAAGTCTCTATTTATTTAACCGCAGAATCAACTTTTCCGTTGATTGAGCTCTTCTTTTTTACCAATTACTCAGTGCTCTTCTTAATATTAAATATTTAGAAAATGTACATTTGATTTCTGTTTCTATTTTCTGTTTTAGCTGACGATGAAATGAGGCAGATTATCCTCTTTTCATTATAGTCAACTTTTCAGTGAGATGTTCTGCTGCAGTTCATTCTTCTTCATGGTTCCATAGCATCTGGTTAGGTGTTGAAAGATACTGTTACACTTCTGCCTTTGCATTGCATCATTTGGAATTATATTTATCACTTCACTGTATCTCCTAACATTTTAAGGGCTGGGGAAATTAAACCTGTATTGATAAGCAGAAGGTAGGTTATTGTGGTCAGGCTCAGGTCCCAGATTGTGTCCCCCTTTAAATTCTGTAACTGCCAACCATGTTCTTATTTTTCTGTGATCGGCGCAATGCGTATGAATTGGGTCCAGCATGTGCCGGCTAGTTTCTTGGATGATTATCATCAAGAAGCTTTGACTGTTTCATGGTCGCATGAAATTTGTTTCTGTGTGAATATCCTTTTTGGGTTGAAGTGGCTAGCATGCTGATTCTAAAAATTATGGAGTCATTTTGGCTAGCTTTTGAAATAGTTGCCAATTGATCCGTCAGTGTCTCACCTTTCCCTTTAAACTGAAGAATTGACTTGATTTTTTAATCGATTTCTTCTTCTTGCTTAAAGGTCATCCAGTGGTTTATTCATACTAAATATTTAGCGGATATACACTGGTTTCATGTTTCGAAGTTCTGTTGTAGTTGATGATGAAACGACCTAACTTTTAGTATGATCATGAGCTGCAATATCAAAAGTTCGAGCCCGCGGGCTTCTCCGCTGATGCATATAAAGTTGTGATCAGGAAGCTCTAGTAAGAAGTCTCGATTTAAACAGGAAATTTGGCTGCTGATACCAGTCTGTTGCAATATATGTTATGTTTAATTTTTCAAGTTACACTGGTCCTCTGTTTTCAACTGCATGTCACTGCCAAAAAATCATTGCAATGATGCTGGTGCTGTGAAGAATATATGTCAGAATCATTTGGTTTCAAAGGACTGCTCTCATGGTTGCTTTTATCGCATATCCCGGGTATCGTGTGAGTCATGGATAAGAAAATTTGTAGTTCATAATTACTTGTTTGCTGATCTGCGCTTGTTTGGACCCAGAATTGGAAAAAAAATGTCTGTTTATTTATGAGATTATTAAGAGTTGCGCGCGCCTCCTCCCGGCTGGATGCCTGCTTCCGCCTCGAGGCCTGCTGCGACGGCCTCCTTGCCATGTGCATAAACTCCGGCCACTTCGTCGTCCGCAATCCGGCAACTCGTGAGTACGCCGCACTCCCGCTGTCTTCCGGCCTCCTTCTCTTGGCGATGTACCCGTATAGCCCAACCGGCGAGTACCGTCTATTGCTGTACTGGGATCAAACCTTGAACCCTGGAGAATTTCCACCTGACTCGCCAGATGGCTGCTACATCTTCGCATTAGGCTCTGCCCGGCCGTTGCTGAGGCACATAGAGGGCACAGATGTGGAGGACCTAATATACCCCCCATCCTTCCTGTTCCGTGGTAGCCTGCATTGGAACATACAGCAGAATGAGACCGGAACCAACGTGGTAATGGTGTTCGACACCGCGAATGAGTCGCTCCGTGAGATGCGCCCCCCGTTGTTCCTTCGTTCGCTACCCTGTTTGAGATGGATGGGATGCTCGGCATGTCCAGCTTTAATGTTGCAATGTCAACCATTGATATGTGGATGGCGCAGGACTACAAAAAGCGAGGTCTGGGCCTTGAAATACCGGGTTGAATTGCCGGTTGCGGAGTTCAGGGTGCAGTTTGGAAAGTTTGCCGAGTATTCGAATGTGGTGTTCACTTCTTGCAGTGGTGATGTGCTGGTGCTGGTCAAATTTGGTGAGCGTCTACTTCAAATTGATATGGATGGCAAGTTGGTTGCCAGTTTCCACTGCAAAAATCTTGGTGTTACTCGACTTTGGCTCAAACAAACTTTAGTTTCACATACCTTCTTTGGTGATGTTGTGAGCGCTTCGCCTTTCATCTGATCTAATAGCTTTTGAATGGCGTGCTGCTTCTGAACGTTCTAAACTGTCAGTATCCTTATGAGCTGCAATTTCAAGTTTGACCCGCACTTCTCTGTTGATGCATATCAACTTGTGATCAAGAAGCTCTCCCTGTTATGTCGTTGCATGAAATCAATGCTTGTTTCGGTACCAAAAGTGCCAAGTCATTAAGAAAAAGGGTTTCCCTCCGCTTTATATTATAAAGCAAACCACCATTACACTACATCGATCCAAGTACAGAAGAGGAACAAACTAACAGAAAAAACGGCAAAGATACAAGATGCCAAAAGAGCCACTAACAAACATCGAATGCCCAAGCGTTGGCTTGAGCATCGAGGCTTTTGGCGAACAGGATCATGCAGACGACGCAACAAGGACAAGGGAGCAGCCTGCCGACAGAGGAAGACCGTGCTCCATCACCTCCATTAGGCCAACCAAAATTGGACCCCCATCCGTCTCTGCCCCCGAAGAAGGCACCCCTGCCTTCCGTCCTGGATCGGAGGACGCCACGCCGTCGACAAGCAGAGCCACTCACCCCAAGTGGAAGGACAGGTGCGTTTGAAAGATGTTTGCGAACTAGTCTGCCTCATGTCTCTGTTTTCTTGAACTGGAGAATTGTTTTGCATTCTACCTGTCTCGTATGTCTATTTCTTGAACTGAAAATTTGACTTTGCCTTTTTATCTATGTCCCGTTTTTATTCTGAGAGATTGATTATCTAGTGCTATTCTCAATGCTGAATACTCATATTTAGAAAAATCTACATGTTACCTGTTTATGAGTTTTCTCCATGCCAGTATGCCACTCAGCAATTGTCATTTACTCATCTGCGTATATTTGATGTAAATTGCTAAGGTACCTTTATTTTTTGTACACGTATTTCCGCTCTTTATGATGATATGATATCATTCCCCATGACCAACATAGTGTCAGTGTGTAATACAGTGAATAGATCAGATAAACATGCAGGAGTTCCAGGTTGAACTTCCCGTTCATAGCTTCTTCACCGTTAAAGTGAAGTATGTAGTAAATCTTTACATGAGTATTGTACCTGTAGCCTGTAGGTGTTGGAAATATTAGCACTTTTCCGATTAGACTTATCCACGAGGAAACAGTAAGCATGGCATAAAAAGTATGCATCTCATAGCGATACCTAAGCATACTAGCACGTATAGAACATAGAATCGAACCTTCTATGAGCAGCACACATACGGCTAGCATAAGTACGAGTAAACGAGGGATGAACAGATCATACCCGGCCAACGCGGCGGCGGCAGCAGCAGCCTCGGCGTCGTCCGTGGCCTTCTTCTTAGCGGCGGCGGCGTCGGCCATGGTGTCGATGCAGAGGAAGTAGTGGAAGCAGAGGCGAACGGAGTTGGGGACGGATCGGGAGCAGTCGCGTCGAGACGCGCCCCAAAAACCTTATTGCCGTTCTCCCGGGCAGGATCTCGAACGACAGGGTTCCGGAGACACCTGCTCTCCCGACCAGCCGTGCACGCGGTCGTCGGGATGGGATCGCCGGAGGCAGCACAGAGTGAGGAACAGTAGATGACGCTAGGTCACGCGAGAGGGAGTGAGTGAACCGAACTAGGTTACTTCACTGGCCAGAGCCTTCTTATATAGTCCGTAAGGAAGAAAGTCGTGGGCCTTGCCGAGGCCCACGACCGAGTCGGCCCACTCCCGACAAGGGAGTCGTTGTTCCCGGCAAGGGTCGCACTCCCGGCAAGGGAGTCGACGAATCGGGTCCCGGCAAGGGTCGCACTCCTGGCAAGAGGGTCGACGAATCCCGGCAACGCAAGTCAGCCCACAGTCCAATGTCTTGGACAGTGGCCCACATGTTAGCGACTCGTTAATTAATCCCTGATTAATTAATTCGTTTCTGAGCGGCAAAAATAAGCTTCGGCTCATTCCCGCAACCCGCGGCACGCGCGTCGTGACGAGGCGTGACGTGGCAGGCGACGGAGGAGGAGGAGCGCGTGTATACTACTCCTCTTCCCAAGCTCCCAATGGCAAGTGGTAGAGTAGCCCTTATAAAGGGGTCTCAACTCTCCTCAACTAGCAAGGTGGGACTAAACTTCCCACCACCTGCCATCTTATACATGGGCCTCAAGATTAACCAGGGATTAGTGTCTTATATGGGCCTAAGCCCATCCATAATCCAACAATCCCCCACCAGATCTCGAGGCACATAAGTTTGTCAACTGTTCCAAACAATGTTTGATATACCAGAATTTTTAGTGGAGACTGTTAAGTTGAACTTCCACCTAGAGCAACAGGATTAGACTTCTTCACAACTGAACAATGGACTATGCCTTGAATTGTCAGTTTGGCGTGCAGAAGTTTCGCCTATTGTCAGCTGATACGTGGCTGCCGAAGGTTAAACCCCACGGGTGGAGCCTATTAGTCATACTTCGTACCTTCTCATGAGCTTACTAGAGATTACCCAATCTCATAGACTGTGACCAGCAGTCAGGCTCACATAGGTGTGTTCCTCCAAAGAATGCTCTGTAGGTTAGCATCTTGCTTACATAAGCTTTGGAACACATTAAGACAAAAGTCAGTTTGCCTTACAGAATTGAGAGTATTGTGCGTCTCCAATGGAGTGGGTTAATTAAGGATACTCTCCTCAGTTGACCGCTGGATTGTTTTCCCAGGTCCTAATTCACGGGATCTCCGATCACATAGGTTGGGTTACCCCCATGGCAACTTACGTGGGTCTCATACCCATCTCCCTCGATGCATTTTCTATCACAATCCATGATAGCCCTTTCGTAAAAGGGTCTGCCAGATTCTTAGCCGTCTGGACATAATCCAACGCTATTACTCCGGAGTTTCTTGATTTTCTGACAGATTTCAATCTTCTTCTTATGTGCTTTGTGGATTTCATGTTGTCCTTTGAACTCTTAGCCTTGGCAATCACTGTTTGATTGTCACAGTTCATAAGGACAGTCGGCACTGGTTTATCAACCACCGGCAAATCCATCAAAAACTCTCGAAGCCATTCCGCTTCGATGCATGATGTGTCTAATGCTGTGAGTTCTGCTTCCATAGTCGATCTGGTTAAGATCGTCTGCTTGCAAGACTTCCAGGGAACAGCACCACCACCAAGTGTGAAGAGATGTCCACTTGTGGCTTTCATCTCATCAGCATCAGATATCCAATTCGAATCACTATACCCCTCAAGTACCGTCGGGTACCCAGAATAGTGAATTCCATAGTTCGCAGTACCTTGCAAATAACGCATCACTCGCTCAACAGCATGCCAATGCACATCTCCCGGATTGGAAACAAATCGGCCCAGTTTGCACACAACAAATGAGATGTCAGGGCGAGTAGCACATGCTAGGTACATCAGTGAACCAACCACTTGAGAATATCTCAATTGATTTACAGCCGTTCCTTCGAACTTTTGAATCCGCGCGCTAGGATCATATGGTGTTGCAGAAGGTTTGCAGTTCGAATATCCAAAACGGCTCAAAATCTTCTCAACATAGTGGCTTGAAACGGCTCAAAATCTTCTCAACATAGTGGCTTGATGTTCATGATAACATCAGCCACACCCAGGTCCTTCATCTCAAAGTTGTGAGATAAAAAAACTTGACCTCCTCAATGACCTTGAGGTGGGTCCCAAATATTAGTATGTCATCGACATACAGACACAGTATAACTCCTTCGCCCCCACCATAGCGATAGTATACACATTTGTCAGCTTCGTTCACAACAAAGCCATCAGATGTCAGAGTAGTGTTGAACTTCTCATGCCATTGCTTAGGCGCTTGTTTCAGGCCATACAAAGATTTCACTAGCTTACACACCTTTCTTTCCTGACCATTTACTACAAAGCCATCCGGTTGTTGCATGTAAATTTCCTCGTCTAGCTCTCCGTTAAGGAAAGTTGTCTTAGCGTCCATCTAATGAACGAGAAGACCATGCGAGGCAGCCAAAGCGAGTAACACACGAATGGTTGCCAGTCTAGCCACAGGTGAATAAGTGTCAAAGAAATCCTCTTCTTCTTTCTGGGTATAACCCTTGGCCACAAGCCTAGCCTTGTACTTCTCAACAGTACCATCGGGCCTAAGCTTCCTTTTGAACACCCACTTACATCCTAATGGTCGACAACCATAAGGACGATCAGTGATATCCCATGTCCCGTTAGCCAAGATGGAATCCATCTCACTACGGACCGCATCCTTCCAGTAGTCAGCATCCGGAGATGCATAAGCTTCTGAAATGGAGCTGGGAGTATCATCATCCACGAGGTACACGAGGAAATCATCACCAAAGGACTTTGCAGTCCTCTGTCTCTTGCTCCTAACAGGAGTTTTCTCGTCATCCTCCGTGGAACTCTTATCACTTTTATGTTCATAATATTCCATCGGAATAGCAGGTTCAGGAGTCTCATCAGATTCCCGTCTAGAATTGCTTTGCATATCTCTCATGGGGAAAATATCCTCAAAGAATGTAGCATCCCTAGACCCTATAATTGTATCGACCTTCTGGTCAGGTACCTCAGATTTCACCACTAGAAATCTATAGCCAACGCTATGCTTGGCATAACCAAGAAAAATACAGTCCACTGTCTTTGGTCCCAACTTGCACTTTTTGATTATCGGCACGTTGACTTTCGCCAAACAGCCCCAAGTGCGCAAGTAAGAGAGTGTAGTTCTTTTCTTTTCCCATTGCTCATTGGGAGTAGTGTCATTATCTTTTGTGGGAACTTTATTCAGGACATGACAAGATGTCAATACTGAAGGAAATATGCCCTAGAGGCAATAATAAAGTTATTATTTATTTCCTTATATCATGATAAATTTTTATTATTCATGCTAGAATTGTATTAACCGGAAACATAATACATGTGTGAATACATAGACAAACAGTATGTCACTAGTATGCCTCTACTTGACTAGCTCGTTGAATCAAAGATGGTTAAGTTTCCTAGCCATAGACATGAGTTGTCATTTGATTAACGAGGTCACATCATTAGGAGAATGATGTGATTGACATGACCCATTCCGTTAGCTTAGCACACGATCGTTTAGTATGTTGCTATTGCTTTCTTCATGACTTATACATGTTCCTATGACTATGAGATTATGCAACTCCCGTTTACCGGAGGAACACTTTGTGTGCTACCAAACGTCACAACGTAACTGGGTGATTATAAAGGTGCTCCACAGGTGTCTCCGAAGGTACTTGTTGGGTTGGCGTATTTCGAGATTAGGATTTGTCACTTCGATTGTCGAAGAGGTATCTCTGGGCCCTCTCGGTAATGCACATCACTTAAGCCTTGCAAGCATTGCAACTAATGAGTTAGTTGCGGGATGATGTATTACGGAACGAGTACAGAGACTTGCCGATAACAAGATTGAACTAGGTATTGAGATACCGACGATCGAATCTCGGGCAAGTAACATACCGATGACAAAGGGACCAACGTATGTTGTTATGCGGTCTGACCGATAAAGATCTTCGTAGAATATGTAGGAGCCAATATGAGCATCCAGGTTCCGCTATTGGTTATTGACCGGAGACGTGTGTCGGTCATGTCTACATTGTTCTCGAACCCGTAGGGTCCGCACGTTTAACGTACGATGACAATTATATTATGAGTTTATATGTTTTGATGTACCGAAGGTTGTTCAGAGTCCCGGATGTGATCACGGACATGACGAGGAGTCTCGAAATGGTCGAGACATGAAGATTGATATATTGGAAGCCTATGTTTGGATATCGGAAGTGTTCCGGGTAAAATCGGGATTTTACCGGAGTACCGGGAGGTTACCGGAACCCCTCGGGAATCAAATGGGCCTTAGTGGGCCTAGGTGGAAGAGAGGAGAGGAGGCAAGGGCTGGCCGCGCGCCCCTCCCCCCTAGTCCGAATAGGACAAGGAGAGGGGGGCGGCGCCCCCCTTCCTTCTTTCTCCTCCACTCCTTCCCCCTCAAGTCCTAATCCAACTAGGAAAGGGGGGAGTCCTACTCCCAGTGGGAGCAGGACTCCTCCTGGCGCGCCCTCTCCCTTGGCCGGCCACACCCCCTTGCTCCTTTATATACGGGGGCAGGGGGCACCCTAGAGACACAACAATTGATAATTGATCTCTTAGCCGTGTGCGGTGCCCCCCTCCACCATAGTCCACCTCGATAATACTGTAGCGGTGCTTAGGCGAAGCCCTGCGTCGGTAGAACATCAACATCATCACCACGCCGTCATGCTGATGAAACTCTCCCTCAACACTCGGCTGGATCGGAGTTCGAGGGACGTCATCGGGCTGAACGTGTGCTGAACTCGGAGGTGCCATACGTTCGGTACTTGATCGGTCGGATCGTGAAGACGTATGACTACATCAACCGCGTTGTGCTAACGCTTCCGTTTTCGGTCTACGAGGGTACATGGGCAACACTCTCCCCTCTCGTTGCTATACATCACCATGATTTTGCGTGTGCGTTGGAATTTTTTTTGAGATTACTACGTTCCTCAACAATGGCATCCGAGCCTGGTTTTATGCGTAGATGTCATATGCACGAGTAGAACACAAGTGAGTTGTGGGCGATATAAGTCATACTGCTTACCAGCATGTCATACTTTGGTTCGGCAGTATTGTTGGATGAAGCGGCCCGGACCGACATTACGCGTACGCTTACGCGAGATTGGTTTTACCGCCGTGCTATGCACACAGGTGACTAGCGGGTGTCAGTTTCTCCAACTTTAGTTGAACCGAGTGTGGCTATGCCCGGTCCTTAAGAAGGTTAAAACAACACCAACTTGACAAACTATCGTTGTGGTTTTGATGCGTAGGTAAGTACGGTTCTTGCTAAGCCCGTAGCAACCACGTAAAACTTGCAACAACAAAGTAGAGGACGTCTAACTTGTTTTTGCAGGGCATGTTGTGATGTGATATGGTCAATACGTGATGAGATATAAGTTGTTGTATAAGATGATCATGTTTTGTTGAAGTTATCGGCAACTGGCAGAAGCCTTATGGTTGTTTCTTTATTGCATAAGATGCAAGCGCCAAATAATTGCTTTACTTCATCGCTATGCGATAGCAATAGTTGCAAGAGCAATAGTTGGCAAGACGACCATGTGACGACACATTGATATAGATCAAGATGATGGAGATCATGGTTTCATGCCGGTGACGATGGAAATCATGACGATGCTTTGGAGATGGAGATCAAAGGCACAAGATGATGATGACCATATCATGTCACATATTTTGATTGCATGTGATGTTTATCTTTTATGCATCTTATCTTGCTTTGATTGATGGTAGCATTATAAGATGATCTCTCACTAAATTTCAAGATAAAAAGTGTTCTCCCTGAGTATGCACCGTTGCCAAAGTTCGTCGTGCCCAGACACCACATGATGATCGGGTGTGATAAGCTCTACGTCCATCTACAACGGGTGCAAGCCAGTTTTGCACACACAGAATACTCAGGTTAAACTTGATGAGCCTAGCATATGCAGATATGGCCTCGGAACACTGAGACCGAAAGGTCGAGCGTGAATCATATAGTAGATATGATCAACATAGTGATGTTCACCATTGAAAACTACTCCATTTCACGTGATGATCGGTTATGGTTTAGTTGATTTAGATCATGTGATCACTTAGAAGATTAGAGGGATGTCTATCTAAGTGGGAGTTCTTAAGTAATATGATTAATTGAACTTTAATTTATCATGAACTTAGTCCTGGTAGTATTAGCATATCTATGTTGAAGATCAATAGCTCGCGTTTAGCTCCCCTGTTTTATTTTTGATATGTTCCTAGAGAAAACTGAGTTGAAATATGTTAGTAGCAATGATGCGGATTGGATCCGTGATCTGAGGACTATCCTCATTGCTGCACAGAAGAATTATGTCCTTGATGCACCGCTAGGTAACAGACCTATTGCAGGAGCAGATGCAGACGTTATGAACGTTTGGCTAGCTCAATATGATGACTACTTGATAGTTTAGTGCACCATGCTTAACGGCTTAGAATCGGGACTTCAAAGATGTTTTAAACGTCATGGACCATATGAGATGTTCCAGGACTTGAAGTTAATATTTCAAGCAAATACCCGAGTTGAGAGATATGAAGTCTCCAACAAGTTCTATTGCTAAAAGATGGAAGAGAATAGCTCAAGCAGTGAGCATGTGCTCAGATTGTCTGGGTACTGCAATCGCTTGAATCAAGTGGGAGTTGATCTTCCAGATAAAATAGTGATTGACTGAATTCTCTAGTCACCATCACCAAGTTAGTAGAACTTTGTGATGAACTATAATATGCAAGGGATAACAAAAACTATTCCCAAGCTCTTCGTGATGCTGAAATCGACGAAGGTAGAAATGAAGAAAAACATCAAGTGTTGATGGTTGACAAGACCACTAGTTTCAAGAAAAAGGGCAAAGGGAAGAAGGGGAACTTCAATAAGAACGGCAAGCAAGTCGCTGCTCAAGTGAAGAAGCCCAAGTCTGGTCCTAAGCCTGGAACTAAGTGCTTCTACTGCAAAGGGACTGGTCACTGGAAGCGGAATTGCCCCAAGTATTTGGCGGATAAGAAGGATGGCAAAGTGAACAAAGGTATATTGGATATACATGTTATTGATGTGTACTTTACTAATGTTTATAGCAACCCCTTAGTATTTGATACTAGTTCAGTTGCTAAGAACAGTAACTCGAAACGGGAGTTGCAGAATGAACAGAGACTAGTTAAGGGTGAAGTGATGATATGTATTGGAAATGGTTCCAAGATTGATATGATCAAAGTTAATAATGATAGTGCAACTTATTTGTGGCACTGCCGGTTAGGTCATATTGGTGTAAAGCGCATGAAGAAAATCCATGCTAATGGGCTTTTGGAATCACTTGATTATGAATCAGTTGATGCTTGCGAACCATGCCTCATGGGCAAGATGACTAAGACTCCGTTCTCCGGAACAATGGAGCGAGCAACAGATTTGTTGGAAATAATACATACTGATGTATGCAGTCCAATGAGTGTTGATGCTCGTGGCAGGTATCGTTATTTTCTGACCTTCACAGATGATTTGAGCAGATATGGGTATATCTACTTGATGAAACACAAGTCTGAAACATTTGAAAAGTTCAAAGAATTTCAGACGAAGTGGAGAATCATCGTAACAAGAAAATAAAAGTTTCTATGATATGATCGCAGAAGTAAAATATTTGAGTTAACGAGTTCGGCCTTCAGTTAAAATAATGTGAAATAGTTTCACTACTCACGCCACCTGGAACACCAAAGTGTAATGGTGTGTCTGAACATCGTAACCGTACTTTATTAGATATGGTGCGATCTATGATGTCTCTTACCGATTTACCACTATCATTTTGGGGTTATGCATTAGAGACAACTACATTCACATTAAATAGGGCACCATCTAAATCCGTTGAGACGACACCATATGAACTATGGTTTGGCAAGAAACCTAAGTTGTCTTTTCTTAAAGTTTGAGGTTGCAATGCTTATGTGAAAAAGTTTCAACCTGATAAGCTCAAACCCAAATCGGAGAAGTGCATCTTCTTAGGATACCCAAAAGAAAATGTTGGGTACACCTTCTATCATAGATCCGAAGGCAAGATATTCATTGCTGAGAAGGGATCCTTTCTAGAGAAGGAGTTTTTCTCGAAAGAAGTGAGTGGGAGGAAAGTAGAACTTGATGAGGTAATTGTACCTGCTCCCTTATTGGAAAGTAGTTCATCACAGAAATCTGTTCCTGTTACTACTACACCAATTAGTGAGGAAGCTAATGATGATGATCATGTAACTTCAGATCAAGTTACTACCGAACCTCGTAGGTAAACCAGAGTAAGATCCGCACTAGAGTGGTATGGTAATCCTGTTCTGGAGGTCATGTTACTTGACCATGACGAGCCTACGAACTATGGGGAAGCGATGATGAGCCCAAATTCCGCAAAATGGCTTGAGGCCATGACATATGAGATGAGATCCATGTATGAGAACAAAGTATGGACTTTGATTGACTTGCCCATTGATCAGTGAGCCATTGGGATTAAATGGATCTTCAAGAGGAAGACGGACGCTGATAGTAGTGTTACTATCTACAAAGCTAGAATTGTCCCAAAAAGGTTTTCGACAAGTTCAAGGTGTTGACAACGATGAGAGTTTCTCACTCGTATCTATGCTTAAGTCTGTCCGAATCATGTTAACAATTGCCGCATTTTATGAAATCTGGCAAATGGATAAACAAAATTGCATTCCTTAATGGATTTATTAAAGAAGAGTGGTATATGATGCAACTGTTGGGGAACGCAGTAATTTCAAAAAAATTCCTACGCACACGCAAGATCATGGTGATGCATAGCAACGAGAGGGGAGAGTATGATCTACGTACCCTTGTAGATCGCAACGGAAGCGTTGACACAACGTAGAGGACATAGTCGTATGTCTTCTTCCCGATCCGACCGATCCAAGCACCGTTACTCCGGCACCTCCGAGTTCTTAGCACACGTACAGCTCGATGACGATCCCCGGGCTCCGATCCAGCAAAGCTTCGGGGATGAGTTCCGTCAACACAACGGCGTGGTGACGATGATGATGTTCCACCGACGCAGGGCTTCGCCTAAGCACTACAATGATATGACCGAGGTGGAATATGGTGGCAGGGGGCACCGCACACGGCTAAGGAACGACCACGAGGATCAACTTGTGTGTCTATGGGGTGCCCCCTGCCCCCGTATATAAAGGAGTGGAGGAGGGGAGGGCCGGCCCTCTCTATGGCGCGCCTAGGATTCCCCCTTTCCTAGTCCAACTAGGAGTCCTTCCATGTATTAGGAGTAGGAGTCAAGGCAAGGGAAAAGAGGAGAGAAGGAAGGAGGGGGCGCAGCCCTTCCCCCTAGTCCAATTCGGACTAGGCCTTGGGGGGGCGCCCAACCTCTCCTATCTCTTTCCCCTAAAGCCCAATAAGGCCCATATACTCCCCGGCGAATTCCCGTAACTCTCCGGTACTCCGAAAAATACTCGGATCACTCGGAACCTTTCCGATGTCCGAATATAGTCGTCCAATATATCGATTTTTACGTCTCGACCATTTCGAGACTCCTCGTCATGTCCCCGATCTCATCTGGAACTCCGAACTCCTTCGGTACATCAAAACTCATAAACTCATAATATAACTGTCATCGAAACCTTAAGCGTGCGGACCCTACGGTTCGAGAACAATATATACATGACCGAGACACGTCTCCAGTCAATAACCAATAGCGGGACCTGGATGCCCATATTGGCTCCTACATATTCTACGAAGATCTTTATCGGTCAGACCGCATAACAACATACGTTGTTCCCTTTGTCATCGGTATGTTACTTGCCCGAGATTCGATCGTCGGTATCCAATACCTAGTTAATTCTCGTTACCGGCAAGTCTCTTTACTCGTTCCGTAATACATCATCTCGCAACTAACTCATTAGTTGCAATGCTTGCAAGGCTTATGTGATGTGCATTACCGAGAGGGCCCAGAGATACCTCTCCGACAATCGGAGTGACAAATCCTAATCTCGAAATACACCAACTCAACATCTACCTTTGGAGACACCTGTAATGCTCCTTTATAATCACCCAGTTACGTTGTGACGTTTGGTAGCACCCAAAGTGTTCCTCCGGCAAACGGGAGTTGCATAATCTCATAGTCATAGGAACATGTATAAGTCATGAAGAAAGCAATAGCAACATACTAAATGATCGGGTGCTAAGCTAATGGAATGGGTCATGTCAATCAGATCATTCAACTAATGATGTGACCCCGTTAATCAAATAACAACTCATTTTTTATGGTTAGGAAACATAACCATCTTTGATTAACGAGCTAGTCAAGTAGAGGCATACTAGTGACACTCTGTTTGTCTATGTATTCACACATGTATTATGTTTCCGGTTAATACAATTCTAGCATGAATAATAAACATTTATCATGATATAAGGAAATAAATAATAACTTTATTATTGCCTCTAGGGCATATTTCCTTCAGTCTCCCACTTGCACTAGAGTCAATAATCTAGTTCACATCGCCATGTGATTTAACAGCAATAGTTCACATCACCATGTGATTAACACCCATAGTTCACATCGTTATGTGATAAACACCCAAAGGGTTTACTAGAGTCAATAATCTAGTCCACATCGCTATGTGATTAACACCCAAAGAGTACTAAGGTGTGATCATGTTTTGCTTGTGAGATAATTTTAGTCAACGGGTCTGTCTCATTCAGATCCGTAAGTATTTTGCGAATTTCTATGTCAACAATGCTCTGCACGGAGCTACTCTAGCTTATTGCTCCCACTTTCAATATGTATCTAGATCGAGACTTAGAGTCATCTAGATTAGTGTCAAAACTTGCATCGGCGTAACCCTTTACGACGAACCTTTTTTTTCACTTCCATAATCGAGAAACATATCCTTATTCCACTAAGGATAATTTTGACCGCTGTCCAGTGATCTACTCCTAGATCACTATCGTACTCCCTTGCCAAACTCAGTGGTAGGGCATACAATAGATCTGGTATACAGCATGGCATACTTTATAGAACCTATGACTGAGGCATAGGGAATGACTTTCATTCTCTTTCTATCTTCTGCCGTGGTCGGGCTTTGAGTCTTACTCAACTTCACACCTTGTAACACAGGCAAGAAACCTTTTTCTTTGACTGTTCCATTTTGAACTACTTCAAAATCTTGTCAAGGTATGTACTCATTGAAAAAACTTACCAAGTGTCTTGATCTATCTCTATAGATCTTGATGCTCAATATGTAAGCAGCTTTACCAAGGTCTTTCTTTGAAAAACTCCTTTCAAATACTCCTTTATGCTTTGCAGAATAATTCTACATTATTTCCGATCAACAATATGTCATTCACATATACTTATCAGAAATGTTTTAGTGCTCCCACTCACTTTCTTGTAAATACAGGCTTCACCGCAAGTCTGTATAAAACTATATGCTTTGATCAACTTCTCAAAGCGTATATTCCAACTCCGAGATTCTTGCACCAGTCCATAGATGGATCGCTGGAGCTTGCATATTTAGTTAACACCTTTAGGATCGACAAAACCTTATAGTTGCATCGTATACAACTCTTCTTTAGTAAATCCATTAAGGAATGCAGTTTTGTTTATCCATTTGCCAGATTTCATAAAATGCGGCAATTGCTAACATGATTCGAACAGACTTAAGCATAGATACGAGTGAGAAAATCTCATCGTAGTCAACACCTTGAACTTGTCGAAAACCTTTTGCGACAATTCTAGCTTTATAGATAGTAACACTACTATCAGCGTCCGTCTTCCTCTTGAAGATCCATTTATTTTCTATGGCTTGCCGATCATCGGGCAAGTCAACCAAAGTCCATACTTTGTTCTCATACATGGATCATATCTCAGATTTCATGGCCTCAAACCATTTCGCGGAATCTGGGCTCATCATCGCTTCCTCATAGTTCGCAAGTTCGTCATGGTCTAGTAACATGACTTCCAGAACAGGATTACCGTACCACTCTGGTGCGGATCTCATTCTGGTTTACCTACGAGATTTGGTAGTAACTTGATCTGAAGTTACATGATCATCATCATTAGCTTCCTCACTAATTGGTGTAGTAGTCACAGGAACAGATTTCTGTGATGAACTACTTTCCAATAAGGGAGCAAGTACAGTTACCTCATCAAGTTCTACTTTCCTCCCACTCACTTCTTTCGAGAGAAACTCCTTCTCTAGAAAGTTTCCGAATTTAGCAACAAAAGTCTTGCCTTCGGTCTTGTGATAGAAGGTGTATCCAATAGTTACTTTTGGATATCCAATGAAGACACATTTCTCCGATTTGGGTTCGAGCTTATCAGGTTGAAGCTTTTTCACATAAGCATCGTAGCCCCAAACTTTCAGAAACGACAACTTTGGTTTCTAGCCAAACCACAGTTCATAAGGCGTCGTCTCAACGGATTTTGATGGTGCCCTATTTAATGTGAATGCAGCTTTCTCTAATGCATAACCCCAAAACGATAGTGGTAAATCGGCAAGAGACATCATAGATTGCACCATATCTAATAAAGTACGGTTACGATGTTCGGACACACCATTACACTGTGGTGTTCCAGGTGGCGTGAGTAGTGAAACTATTTCACATTGTTTTAACTGAAGGCCAAACTCGTAACTCAAATATGTTACCTCTGCGATCACATCGTAGAAACTTTTCTTGTTACGATGATTCTCCACTTCACTCTGAAATTCTTTGAACTTTTCAAATGTTTCAGACTTGTGTTTCATCAAGTAGATATACTCATATCTGCTCAAATCATCTGTGAAGATCAGAAAATAATGATACCTGTTGCGAGCCTCAATATTCATCGGACCACATACATCAGTATGTATGATTTCCAACAAATATGTTGCTCGCTCCATTGTTCCGAAGAACAGAGTTTTAGTCATCTTGCCCATGAGGCATGGTTCGCAAGCATCAACTGATTCATAATCAAGTGATTCCAAAAGCCCATCAGCATGGAGTTTCTTCATGCGCTTTACACCAATATGACCTAAACAGCAGTGCCATAAATAAGTTGCACTATCATTATTAACTTTGCATCTTTTGGTTTCAATATTATGATTATGTGTATTACTACGATCGAGATCCAACGAAATATTTTCATTGGGTGTGTAACCATATAAGGTTTTATTCATGTAAACAGAACAACAATTTATTTTCTTACTTAAATGAATAACCATATTACAATAAACATGATCAAATCATATTCATGCTCAACGCAAACACCAAATAACACTTATTCAGGTTCAACACTAACCCCGAAAGTATAGGGAGTGTGCGATGATGATCATATCAATCTTGGAACCACTTCCAACACACATCGTCACTTCACCCTTAACTAGTCTCTGTTCATTCTGCAACTCCCGTTTCGAGTTACTAATCTTAGCAACTGAACTAGTATCAAATACTGAGGGGTTGCTATAAACACTAGCAAAGTACACATCAATAACATGTATATCAAATATACTTATGTTCACTTTGCCATCCTTCTTATCCGCCAATCACTTGGGGTAATTCCGCTTCCAGTGACCAGTCCCTTTGCAGTAGAAGCACTTAGTCTCAGGCTTAGGATCAGACTTGGGCTTCTTCACTTGAGCAGCAACTTGCTTGCTGTTCTTCTTGAAGTTCCCATTCTTCCCTCTGCCCTTTTCTTGAAACTAGTGGTCTCGTCTACCATCAACACTTGATGTTTTCCTCGATTTCTACCTTCATCAATTTCTTCATTACGAAGAGCTTGGGAATCGTTTCCGTTATCCCTTGCATATCATAGTTCATCACGAAGTTCTACTAACTTGGTGATGGTGACTAGAGAATTCTGTCAATCACTATCTTATCTGGAAGATTAACTCCCACTTGATTCAAGCGATTGTAGTACTCAGACAATCTGAGCACATGCTCACTAGTTGAGCGATTCTCCTCCATCTTTTAGCTATAGAACTTGTTGGAGACTTCATATCTCTCAACTCGGGTATTTGCTTGAAATATTAACTTCAACTCCTGGAACATCTCATATGCTCCATGACGTTCAAAACATCTTTGAAGTCCCGATTCTAAGCCATTAAGCATGGTGCACTAAACTATCAAGTAGTCATCATATTGAGCTAGCCAAACGTTCATAACGTCTGCATCTGCTCCTGCAATAGGTCCGTCACCTAGCGGTGCATCAAGGACATAATTCTTCTGTGCAGCAATGAGGATAAACCTCAGATCACGGATCCAATCCGCATCATTGCTACTAACATCTTTCAACATAATTTTCTCTAGGAACATATCAAAATAAACACAGGGAAGCAACAACGCGAGCTATTGATCTACAACATAATTTGCAAAATACTACCAGGACTAAGTTCATGATAAATTTAAGTTCAATTTAATCATATTACTTAAGAACTCCCACTTAGATAGACATCCCTCTAATCCTCTAAGTGATCACGTGATCCAAATCAACTAAACCATGTCCGATCATCACGTGAGATGGAGTAGTTTCATTGGTGAACATCACTATGTTGATCATATCTACTATATGATTCACGCTCGACCTTTCGGTCTCCGTGTTCCGAGGCCATATCTGTATATGCTTGGCTCGTCAAGTATAACCTGAGTATTCCGCGTGTGCAACTGTTTTGCACCCGTTGTATTTGAACGTAGAGCCTATCACACCCGATCATCACGTGGTGTCTCAGCACGAAGAACTTTCACAACGGTGCATACTCAAGGAGAACACTTCTTGATAATTTAGTGAGAGATCATCTTATAATGCTACCGTCAATCAAAGCAAGATAAGATGCATAAAAGATAAACATCACATGCAATCAATATAAGTGATATGATATGGCCATCATCATCTTGTGCCTGTGATCTCCATCTCCGAAGCACCGTCATGATCACCATCGTCACCGGCGTGACACCTTGATCTCCATCGTAGCATCGTTGTCGTCTCGCCGATCTTATGCTTCCACGACTATCACTACCGCTTAGTAATAAAGTAAAGCATTACATCGTGATTGCATTGCATACAATAAAGCGACAACCATATGGCTCCTGCCAGTTGCCGATAACTCGGTTACAAAACATGATCATCTCATACAATAAAATTTAGCATCATGTCTTGGCCATATCACATCACAACATGCCCTGCAAAAACAAGTTAGACGTCCTCTACTTTGTTGTTGCAAGTTTTACGTGGCTGCTACGGGCTTATGTAAGAACCAATCTCACCTACGCATCAAAACCACAATGATTGTTTGTCAATTTGACTCTGTTTTAACCTTCGCAAGGACCGAGCGTAGCCACACTTGGTTCAACTAAAGTTGGAGAGACTGTCGCCCGCAAGCCACCTATGTGCAAAGCACGTCGGGAGAACCGGTCTCGCGTAAGCGTACGCGTAATGTCGGTCCGGGTCGTCTCGTCCAACAATACCGCCGAACCAAAGTATGACATGCTGGTAGGCAGTATGACTTATATCGCCCACAACTCACTTGTGTTCTACTCGTGCATATAACATCAAACCATAAAACCTAGGCTCGGATGCCACTGTTGGGGAACGCAGTAATTTCAAAAAATTTCCTACGCACACGCAAGATCATGGTGATGCATAGCAACGAGAGGGGAGAGTATGATCTACGTACCCTTGTAGATCGCAACGGAAGCGTTGACACAACGTAGAGGAAGTAGTCGTACGTCTTCTTCCCGATCCGACCGATCCAAGCACCGTTACTCCGGCACCTTCGAGTTCTTAGCACACGTACAGCTCGATGATGATCCCCGGGCTCCGATCCAGCAAAGCTTCGGGGATGAGTTCCGTCAGCACAATGGCATGGTGACGATGATGATGTTCCACCGACGCAGGGCTTCGCCTAAGCACTACAATGATATGACCGAGGTGGAATATGGTGGCAGGGGGCACCGCACACGGCTAAGGAACGATCACGAGGATCAACTTGTGTGTCTATGGGGTGCCCCCTGCCCCCGTATATAAAGGAGTGGAGGAGGGGAGGGCCAGCCCTCTCTATGACGCGCCCTAGGGGAGTCCTACTCCCACCGGGAGTAGGATTCCCCCTTTCCTAGTCCAACTAGGAGTCCTTCCATGTATTAGGAGTAGGAGTCAAGGCAAGGGAAAAGAGGAGAGAAGGAAGGAGGGGGCGCAGCCCTTCCCCCTAGTCCAATTCGGACTAGGCCTTGGGGGGGGGGGCGCCCAACCTCTCCTATCTCTTTCCCCTAAAGCTCAATAAGGCCCATATACTCCCCGGCGAATTCCCGTAACTCTCCGGTACTCCGAAAAATACTCGGATCACTCGGAACCTTTCCGATGTCCGAATATAGTCGTCCAATATATCGATTTTTACGTCTCGACCATTTCGAGACTCCTCGTCATGTCCCCGATCTCATCTGGGACTCCGAACTCCTTCGGTACATCAAAACTCATAAACTCATAATATAACTGTCATCGAAACCTTAAGCGCGCGGACCCTACGGTTCGAGAACAATGTAGACATGACCGAGACACGTCTCCGGTCAATAACCAATAGCGGGACCTGGATGCCCATATTGGGTCCTACATATTCTACGAAGATCTTTATCGGTCAGACTGCATAACAACATACGTTGTTCCCTTTGTCATCGGTATGTTACTTGCCCGAGATTCGATCGTCGGTATCCAATACCTAGTTCAATCTCGTTACCGGCAAGTCTCTTTACTCGTTCCGTAATACATCATCTCACAACTAACTCATTAGTTGCAATGCTTGCAAGGCTTATGTGATGTGCATTACCGAGAGAGCCCAGAGATACCTCTCCGACAATCGGAGTGACAAATCCTAATCTCGAAATACGCCAACTCAACATCTACCTTTGGAGACACCTGTAATGCTCCTTTATAATCACCCAGTTACGTTGTGACATTTGGTAGCACCCAAAGTGTTCCTCCGGCAAACGGGAGTTGCATAATCTCATAGTCATAGGAACATGTATAAGTCATGAAGAAAGCAATAGCAACATACTAAACGATCGGGTGCTAAGCTAATGGAATGGGTCATGTCAATCAGATCATTCAACTAATGATGTGACCCCGTTAATCAAATAACAACTCATTGTTTATGGTTAGGAAACATAACCATCTTTGATTAACGAGCTAGTCAAGTAGAGGCATACTAGTGACACTCTGTTTGTCTATGTATTCACACATGTATTATGTTTCCGGTTAATACAATTCTAGCATGAATAATAAACATTTATCATGATATAAGGAAATAAATAATAACTTTATTATTGCCTCTAGGGCATATTTCCTTCAGCAACCAGAAGGTTTTGTCAATCCTAAAGGTACTAACAAAATATGCAAGCTCTAGCGATCCATCTGTGGACTGGTGCAAGCATCTCGGAGTTGGAATATACACTTTGATAAGTTGATCAAAGCATATAGTTTTATACAGACTTGCGGTGAAGCCTGTATTTACAAGAAAGTGAGTGGGAGCACTACAACATTTCTGATAAGTATATGTGAATGACATATTGTTGATCGGAGATGATGTAGAATTATTCTACAAAGCATAAAGGAATGTTTGAAAGGAGTTTTTCAAAGAAAGACCTCGGTGAAGCTGCTTACATATTGAGCATCAAGATCTATAGAGATAGATCAAGACGCTTGATAAGTTTTTCAATGAGTACATACCTTGACAAGATTTTGAAGTAGTTCAAAATGGAACAGTCAAAGAAGGAGTTCTTGCCTTTGTTACAAGGTGTGAAGTTGAGTAAGACTCAAAACCCGACCACGGCAGATGATAGAGAGAGAATGAAAGTCATTCCCTATGCCTCAGCCATAAGTTCTATAAAGTATGCCATGCTGTGTACCAGACCTATTGTATACCCTGCCCTGTGTTTGGCAAGGGAGTACAATAGTGATCTAGGAGTAGATCACTGGACATTGGTCAAAATTATCCTTAGTGGAATAAGGATATGTTTCTCGATTATGGAGGTGCCAAAAGGTTTGTCGTAAAGGGTTACGTCGATGCAAGTTTTGACACTGATCCAGATGACTCAAAGTCTCAATGGATACATATTGAAAGTGGGAGCAATTAGCTAGAGTAGCTCCGTGTAGAGCATTGTTGACATAGAAATTTGCAAAATACATACGGATCTGAATGTGGCAGACCCGTTAACTAAACTTCCCTCACAAGCAAAACATGATCACACCTTAGTACTCTTTTGGTATTAATCACATAGCGATGTGAACTAGATTATTGACTCTAGTAAATCCTTTAGGTGTTGGTCACATGACGATGTGAACTATGGGTGTTAATCACATGGTAATATGAACTATTGATGTTAAATCACATGGCGATGTGAACTAGATTATTGACTCTAGTGCAAGTGGGAGACTGAAGGAAATATGCCCTAGAGGCAATAATAAAGTTATTATTTATTTCCTTATATCATGATAAATGTTTATTATTCATGATAGAATTGTATTAACCGGAAACATAATACATGTGTGAATACATAGACAAACAGTATGTCACTAGTATGCCTCTACTTGACTAGCTCGTTGAATCAAAGATGGTTAAGTTTCCTAGCCATAGACATGAGTTGTCATTTGATTAATGGGGTCACATCATTAGGAGAATGATGTGATTGACATGACCCATTCCGTTAGCTTAGCACACGATCGTTTAGTATGTTGCTATTGCTTTCTTCATGACTTGTACATGTTCCTATGACTATGAGATTATGCAACTCTCGTTTACCGAAGGAACACTTTGTGTGCTACCGAACGTCACAAAGTAACTGGGTGATTATAAAGGTGCTCCACAGGTGTCTCCGAAGGTACTTGTTGGGTTGGCGTATTTTGAGATTAGGATTTGTCACTCCGATTGTCGGAGAGATATCTCTGGGCCCTCTCGGTAATGCACATCACTTAAGCCTTGCAAGCATGGCAACTAATGAGTTAGTTGCGGGATGATGTATTATGGAACGAGTAAAGAGACTTGTCGGTAACGAGATTGAACTAGGTATTGAGATACTGACGATCGAATCTCGGGCAAGTAACATACCGATGACAAAGGGAACAACGTATGTTGTTATGCGGTCTGACCGATAAAGATCTTCGTAGAATGTGTAGGAGACAATATGAGCATCCAGGTTCCGCTATTGGTTATTGACCGGAGACGTGTCTCGGTCATGTCTACATAGTTCTCGAACCCGTAGGGTCCGCACGCTTAACGTTATGATGATAGTTATATTATGAGTTTATATGTTTTGATGTACCGAATGTTGTTCGGAGTCCCGGATGTGATCATGGACATGACGAGGGGTCTCAAAATGGTCGAGACATGAATATTGATATATTGGAAGCCTATGTTTGGATATCGGAAGTGTTCCGGGTAAAATCGGGATTTTACCGGAGTACCAGGAGGTTAACGGACCCCCCCGGGAATCAAATGGGCCTTAGTGGGCCTAGGTGGAAGAGAGGAGAGGAGGCAAGGGCTGGCCGCGTGCCCCTCCCCTCCTAGTCCGAATAGGACAAGGAGAGGGGGGCGGCGCCCCCCTTCCTTCCTTCTCCTCCACTCCTTCCCCCTCAAGTCCTAATCCAACTAGGAAAGGGGGGAGTCCTACTCCTAGTGGGAGTAGGAGGTCCTACTCCTAGTGGGAGTAGGACTCCTCCTGGCGCGCCCTCTCCCTTGGCCGGCCACACCCCCTTGCTCCTTTATATACGGGGGCAGGGGGGCACCCTAGAGACACAACAATTGATCATTGATCTCTTAGCCGTGTGCGGTGCCCCCCTCCACCATAGTGCACCTCAATAATACTGAGCGGTGCTTAGGCGAAGCCCTGCGTCGGTAGAACATCAACATCGTCACCACGCCGTCGTGCTGACGAAACTCCCCCTCAACACTCAGCTGGATCGGAGTTCGAGGGACGTCATCGGGCTGAACGTATGCTGAACTCGGAGGTGCCGTACGTTCGTTACTTGATCGGTCGGATCGTGAAACGTACGACTACATCAACCGCGGATTGCTAACGCTTCCGCTTTCGGTCTATGAGGGTACGTGGACAACACTCTCCCTCTCGTTGCTATGCATCACCATGATCTTGCGTGTATGTAGGATTTTTTTTTGAAATTACTACGTTCCCCAACAAATACAGCCTCCCCCACCAGGCCTTGGATAAACCCGATGTATCTAACATGGCGTTAACCAAATCAGTTAGAGTATGGTTTTTCCGTTCGGCAACCCCGTTTGACTGGGGTGAGTAGGGAGGTGTCCTCTCATGAATAATACCATGTTCCGCATAGAATAAATCAAACTCATTAGAAAAGTACTCTCCACCATGATCAGACCGGACTCGTTTTATTTTCTTCTCAAGTTGGTTCTCAACTTCAGCCTTATAGACTTTAAAGTAGTGTAGAGCCTCATCCTTAGTATTTAACAAATACACATAGCAGAATTTAGTGGAATCATCAATCATAGTCATTAAGTATTTCTTTCCACCTTTAGTCAACACACCATTCATCTCACAGAGATCTGAATGTATTAGCTCTAGAAGTGCCAGGTGTCTCTCATTCGCAGGCTTGTGAGGCTTACGAGGTTGCTTAGCTTGCACACACGCATGGCACTTAAAGCCTTTGGCTAAAGTGAAACTCGAGATTAAATCCATCTTAGCTAGCCGCGTCATACAACCGAAATTTATGTGACAAAGACGTGAGTGCCAAACCTCAGATTCGTTCACATTAGAATGAATTTGGTTCACGACTTTATTACAGAAATCCTCCAGGGAAAGGCGGAACAAACCACCACAATCATATCCTTTTCCAACAAATAGTCCATATCGAGATACGACTACTTTGTTAGACTCAAATACTAACTTAAACCCTTCTTTACATAGAAGGGAGCCACTAACGAGATTCTTCTTTATGGCGGGGACATGCTGCACGTTCTTCAGTTGCACGATCTTTCCCGAAGTAAACTTCAGATCTACCATGCCAACACCATGAACAGAAGCATGCGAGCCATTCCCCATCAGGACGGAACAATCTCGTGCGACCTGGTAGGAAGAAAACAAAGACACATCAGCACACACATGAATATTGGCCCCAGTGTCAATCCACCAATCAGTGGACTGACAAACTGAAAGTATGGTAAACAGGTTACCATACCCAGATGCCGCATCATTGTTGCTAGAGTGACATTCACAGACTTGGAGTCCTGTGCTGGCTTCTTGTACTTGTTTGGGCTGTTGGGTAACGTAGCAGAAATTCAAAATTTTCCTACGTGTCACCAAGATCTATCTATGGAGAGACCAGCAACGAGTAGAAAGAGAGTGCATCTACATACCCTTGTAGATCGCTAAGCGGAAGCATTCAAGTGAATGGGGTTGATGGAGTCGTACTCGTCGTGATTCAAATCACCGATGATCCTAGTGCCGAACGGACGGCACCTCCGCGTTCAACACACGTACAGCCCGGTGACGTCTCCCATGCCTTGATCCAGCAAGGAGAGAGGGAGAGGTTGAGGAAGACTCCATCCAACAGCAGCACAACGGCGTGGTGGTGGTGGAGGAGCGTGGCAATCCAGCAGGGCTTCGCCAAGCACCATGGGAGAGGAGGAGTAGGGAGAGAGGTAGGGCTGTGCCAGAACTTCGTGTATAGCTCCCATGCGCCTCCCCACTATATATAGGGGTGGAGGGGCTGGTTACTTGCCCTCCAAGTCCATTGGGGCGTTGGCCAAGGTGGGAGGAAAAAAATCTCATTATTTCCTTCCCCACCGATTGTTATCCCCCCTTTTTAGGGATCTTGATCTTATCCCTTCGGGATATGAGCTTATTCCTTCTAAGGGGGGATCTTGGTGCGCCTTGACCAGGGGTGTGGGGCCTTGCCCCCACTACCCACGTCCATGTGGGTACCCCCATGCAGGTGGGCCCCACTCCGGGACCTTCTAGAACCTTCCCGGTACAATACCGAAAAATCCCGAACATTTTCCGGTGGCCAAAATAGGACTTCCCATATATAAATCTTTACCTCCGGACCATTCCGGAACTCCTCGTGACGTCCGGGATCTCATCCGGGACTCCGAACAACATTCGGTAACCACATACAAACTTCCTTTATAACCCTAGCGTCATCGAACCTTAAGTGTGTAGACCCTACGGGTTCGGGAGACATGTAGACATGACCGAGACGTTCTCCGGTCAATAACCAATAGCGGGATCTGGATACCCATGATGGCTCCCACATGTTCCACGATGATCTCATCGGATGAACCACGATGTCAAGGACTTAATCAATCCCGTATTCAATTCCCTTTGTCTATCGGTATGTTACTTGCCCGAGATTCGATCGTCGGTATCCAATACCTTGTTCAATCTCGTTACCGGCAAGTTACTTTACTCGTTCCGTAACACATCATCCCGTGATCAACTCCTTGGTCACATTGCGCATATGATGATGTCCTACCGAGTGGGCCCAGAGATACCTCTCCGTTTACACGGAGTGACAAATCCCAGTCTCGATCCGCATAAAACAATAAATACTTTCGGAGATACCTGTAGTGCACCTTTATAGTCACCCAGTTACGTTGTGACGTTTGATACACCCAAAGCACTCCTATGGTATCCAGGAGTTACACGCTCTCATGGTCGAAGAAAGAGATACTTGACATTGGCAAAGCTCTAGCAAATGAACTACACGATCTTTTGTGCTAGTCTTAGGATTGGGTCTTGTCCATCACATCATTCTCCTAATGATGTGATCCCGTTATCAACGACATCCAATGTCCATAGCCAGGAAACCATGACTATCTGTTGATCACAATGAGCTAGTCAACTAGAGGCTCACTAGGGACATATTGTGGTCTATGTATTCACACGTGTATTACGATTTCCGGATAATACAGTTATAGCATGAATAAAAGACAATTATCATGAACAAGGAAATATAATAATAATACTTTTATTATTGCCTCTAGGGAATATTTCCAACATGGGCACTTGTTTGCCCAATGTTCATCTGAACCACAAATAAAGTAGCCAGCTCTTTGTCTTTCTTCTTACCCTTCTTCTTAAAGGTAGTATTCTGCTGGACAGAGTTCTTTCCCTTGAACTTGTGGAAGTTCTTCTGCACCACATTGGCGCTAGAAGAACCCTCTGCCCCTTTCACGTGTGAGTCCTTTGCTCTCGAGTTCTTCTCAACACTGAGATGACCAATGACATTCTCAACAGATAATTCACGTCTCAAGTGCTTGAGAGAAGTAGCAAAGTTCCTCCAACTAGGAGGGAGTTTTGCAATAATGCAACCTGCGACAAACTTGTCCGGTAACTCACACTTCAGGAGCTCCAGCTCCTTAGCAATGCACTGTATCTCATGAGCCTGGTCCAATACAGAACGGTTATCAACCATCCTGTAATCATGGAACTGCTCCATGGCATACAGCTCACTACCAGCATCAGTTGCGCCAAATTTGACTTCGAGCGCATCCCACAAGTTTTTGGCAATGCCCATATAAATATAGGCGTCAACCAACTTGTCTCCAATCACACTCAGAACTGCTCCCAGAAAGATTGTGGTTGCCTTCCTAAATGCCTTCTCCTGTTCGGGGGCAATCGTTTCTGTGAGGGACACACCACTAACCCAGAACACGTTCATCGCTGTGAGCCACAAGGTGGTCCTAGTCTGCCAACGCTTAAAATGCGTCCCGGTAAACTTTTTCGATTTCAGAGTAGCAGCAAAGCCTTGAATCGAAAAGTGCCTAAAATAAGGTTTTTGGATTGTTGGAAATATTAGCACTTCTCTGATTAGACTTATCTACGAGTAAACAGTAAGCATGGCATAAAAGGTATGCATCTCATAGCGATACCTAAACATACTAGCACGTACAGAACATAGAATCGAACCTTCTATGAGCAGCACACATACAACTAGCATAAGTATGAGTAAACGAGGGATGAACAGATCATACCCTCCGGTTGGCCAGGCCAACGCGGCGGCGGCAGCAGCAGCCTCGCTGTCGTCAGTGGCCTTCTTCTTAGCGGCGGCGTCATCGGCCATGGTGTCGATGCAGAGGAAGTAGTGGAAGCAGAGGCGAACGGAGTTGGGGACGGGTCGGGAGCTGTCGCGTCGAGACGCTCCCCAAAAACCTTATTGTCGTTCTCCCGGGCAGGATCTCGAACGACAGGGTTCCGGAGGCACCTGCTCTCCCGACCAGCCGTGCACGCGGTCGTCGGGATGAGATCGCCGGAGGTAGCACAGAGTGAGGAACAGTAGATGACGGCTAGGTCACGCGAGAGGGAGTGAGTGAACCGAACTAGGTTACTTCACTGGCCAGAGCCTTCTTATATAGTCTATAAGGAAGAAAGTCGTGGGCCTTGCCGAGGCCCACGACCAAGTCGGCCCACTCCCGGCAAGGGAATCGACGAATCGGGTCCCGGCAAGGGTCGCACCCCCGGCAAGGGGGTCGACGAATCCCGGCAACACAAGTCAGCCCACAGTTCAACGTCTTGGACAGTGGCCCACATGTTAGCGACTCGTTAATTAATCCCTGATTAATTAATTCGTTCCTGAGCAGCAAAAATAATAAGCTTCGGCTCATTCCCGCAAACCGCGGCGCGCGTCGTGACGATGCGTGGCGAGGCGGGCGGCGGAGGAGGAGGAGCGTGTGTATACCACTCCTCTTCCCAAGCTCCCAATGGCAAGTGGTAGAGCAGCCCTTATAAAGGGGTCTCAACTCTCCTCAACTAGTAAGGTGGGACTAAACTTCCCACCACCTGCCATCTCATACATGGACCTCAAGATTAACCAGGGATTAGTGTCTTATATGGGCCTAAGCCCATCCATAATCCAACAGTAGGTAGCTCGAAGTGGCTGACTGCTATGATCTCGGTGTATAGTTTGACAAATTTATCATGGAAATTCCAACTTTACCTTAATGTCTGTATGGCATCACATAATCTTCCTAAAAGTATATAATTTAAGGATGGTTCAGTTTTCTGTTCCAAAGCGGTTGTAATTACACTGTCCTTTTGGTGATTTGGCTTACAAATTGGCAAACTTGAGGGCTTGCTAACCACAAATGACCTGATCACTGACTGCAAGGAATGACCAAGGTCATTGTAATAATATGCATGCTTACTTATGCAAGAAAATGAAAAGCTCAAGCCTGATGTTCTTTCTCATAATAAGAAGCACTTCTTGAGGAACGCTTTATCTGCCATACTGAGGGTTAGCCATGCTGAGGTTGATTCAAATTATATCCATTTCTTGTATGGAAGATTAAACATTCTACATAAAATGTGTTCCTTTCTTCAGTACCAGAGTCTGGCATAGTTATGTGGTACCACTTGGTTAATCCTGCAGTAACCTACGCATGCTTAGGTTTTTCATTTGATCTGATAGTTCGATCCCACTTGTCTTTTACAGCTACATCAGGATCACTCTGTCCCAGTTTTGCTTCCAGTTTTTGCCTTCTTCCAGTGTAGGAGTTACCTGCTAGGCTGCTACCATATGCTATTTGATTGTGATTCTACGAAGCTAATTTGGCAAGATTTGGCTGGCATGGTCTCTGGACCTTATTTTCGCTAGGTATGAATCTGTTGCTAGAATTTGGTTAGTAATAAGAAAATGCTGCTGTAAATATGATTACATCTGCTTTCCTTTGGTCGACCTGGAAGATGAGAAATGATATAACCACCTTCGCTAAAACATTGGCGACCATTGTGCCTGGAAAAAAAAATCTTGGTTCAGTGGTGCTCCTCGACGGGTGTTTGCTGCTCATAGAAGGCAAAGCTCCCGGCACTACCCAGCTCAGCTTAAACTGAAGAAAATACAGAACAGCGTCCTTGCTGGCCCCGGGGACACCAGAGCCGTGGCTGTCACTCTAGTTTCTATTCTGACGCATTTTCAGTTTCGCCGATGTGCTGTTGGCTGTAATAATAATTAATGACTACTAGATCTTGAGGTTTTGAGATGCGGCCCTTGAAAGTCTTTAGTAGACTAGTGGTCTTAACTGCTGTGACATTGATTTCATTCGTTTGAAATGGGACAGGAGAAGAGCCTTTTGATCTAAGATTTTTTTTAACTCTTTCTGGGAAGACTTCTCGGGTGTCTTATACTCCCTCCGTCCCATAATATATTATGGACGCAGGGAGCAGATTATAAGAATACATTCAAGATTTTTTTCAGCTACGCTGGATTTAATTTCTTTATTTGGATAATGAGAAGTGGTTAAAAGAATGACTCCAGCTGTGAGAAAAATAATACTACTAAGTTGCTGGTTCCATATGATAATATTAGCAGGCCATGTTTTCTGCTGTACTTTATTATAAAATTATAACGGAGGCAAATTATATCCAGTTGTTACGTCATGTGTTATGTGCTGTTGCAAGATAACTGCTCAGTTGTTACTGAAGTTGCAGTCAATCGCTCAGCTTCTCAAATTTAGGCTACTGATGAGCAGCCACTAATCTACTGCAGGGGACTTATGGAGTGCTTGGTTACATTTGACATCATCTGGATGCAGCCTACAATTTCAGCCTCTAGATTGCCGATACATTCGTGTCTGCGATATGAAACAGGCGACTGAAAGCTAGCCCTCGTTGGTTGTCTTGAACTTAATCTTGTGCCGCACCGCATCGAAACAACGGCTGTACACACAGTAATTCAAAACCACCTAACCAGATGAAAAGACTCAATTATAACATAACACTCCATTGAGAAGTTGACTGATGTACACCCTCTGTTCACTAATGTAGGACGTTTTGGCAGTTTAAATTGAACTGCCAAAACTTCCTACATTACTGAATTTACTACTTTATAACTAGCAGTACATCAAGGTCTGCCAGAAGTCAGGTGCAGCTTGCAAGTCAGCAAAGAGAAAATATGCCTCTTTTCATTGTCAGATGCTCCCCTTTCACATGCCAGGCCCAATATTTATTTCGATTTTCGGCACCCCTCTCTTTCCATGTGCTTCTTATCCTTGCAGCTGAACCTACCTCCACTGGATACAACATTAGGACAACAAGGATAATCACCCACTCCTTAAATACATAGCCTCACTGTCAACTAAGATATGTGCCATTTCCAAACACATATTAATCGGCTATGTAAGTTTTAAATGTCAAGTACCTCTCTTATGGTGAAAATGCAGTGTCATAGTGTGCCCGTAAAAAGTAAGTTACGGCAGCTGAAAGTGTTGCAGGTCCGGTAGTCACCATGGCGATGAGATGCCTCAACGGCAATACTACAGTAGTAAACTCATATGTGTGTTTCGGGTCTTTCTGAAAGAAAAAAAAAACTTATGTGATTGGAGTTCTTGTTTTATTTGCTAGAATGATTTGGATTTTGCATGTTGATTGTTGTAACTCACTATTTTGTCAGAATAACTGTGTATCCGGGCTCATGATTCTGACAGCAAAAATATGTTGTTTGACAAAAGGCAAAAGTTCATAAAGCTGCATGGAACGTTTGATTGCGCTTCGTCCAACAAAAACAACAACTCTTTACAAAAGTACTACTCACACGGGTCTCGATTCCTCGTGGAAACTAAAGAGGAACAACGTTGATTGACAATCCCATGAAAGATTCGATTGAATACTTTTTTAGATTTGGGGAAACAAAAGGCCAAGTTAGCCCTCCAAGGCAAATCTCGTGGATGGTGCTCCCCTTCTCATCGCATCATCTGCGAGCCATTCTCTGTGAGCATACAACACAAGACAACATGAAGACGCACACAGATCAACCATGTTGAGTTGCCGCTTGCAGAGCTCATCGTGCACTTTGGAAGGTTTAACAAACATGAGTTTGGGGGAGTCGCTTCTTCGGATGGTCATTTGCTCATGCTGCTCAAATTTAGCGAGTGGCTACTTCAGATTGATATGGATGGCAAGTTGATCGCTAGTTTTCATCGCAAAGACCTTGCTTATACTCGATTTTGGCTCAAACAAACTTTAGTTTCGCATACCTTCTTTACGACACTAGAGCATTATGTTGTGAACGCTTCGCCTTTCATCTGATCTAATAGCTTTGAGTGATGTGGTGCTTCTGAACGGCCTAAACTGTCAGCGTGACCCGCAATATCAAGTTTGACCTGCAGGCTTCTCTGTTGATGTATATCAAGTTGTGATCAAGATGCTCTTGCTGTCATGTGGTTGTATGAAATTTATGCTTGTTTGATACCAAAAGTACCAAGTCATTTTGTTGTGCGTTTGAAAGATGCGCTAGCTACTCATGTCTCTATTTTCTTGAACTGGAGAATTGTTTTGCAATCTGCCTGTCTCATATGTCTATATCTTGAACTGAAAATTTGACTTTGCCTTTTATCTATGTCCCGTTTTTATTCTGATAGATTATCTAGTGCTCTTCTCAATATGCTGAATACTCATTATTTAGCAATCCACATGTGTTTCCTGTTTGCGTGTTTTGATCTACCTGACGATAAATGTGGCAGATTAAACTTTCAATTTGGTCACTTGCTAGTTTTACCTGATTGTTAGTAGTGCTTGGAGCAGAACCTGTTACATTGGATGAAACGCTTTATCTGCCATACGAAGTTGGATTATATCCATTTCTTGTATAGAAGATTAAACATTCTACATAAAACGTGTTCCTGTTGCCTCATGGGTAGATAGCAAGTTTATTATTTGTACTAAATTCTGTATGCATCAATATATGAGCCTTTCTTCAATACCAGAGTCCGGCATGGCTATGTGGTATCACTTGGTTAGTCCTGCAGTAAAATACACATGCTCGGGTTTTTTCACTTGATCTGATAGTTCAATCCCATTTCTTATCTTTTTACAGCTACATCAGGATCACTTTTCCCAGTTTTTGTCTCCAGTTTTTGCATTCTTCTGCATTGTATCATGTGCTAGCTTCTAGAAATCTTTGAGAAGTCAAACTTCTCTTTGGCAGTTTCATGTGCCTCCTATGGTGTAAATGTTTTTATGGTTGTTGTTTCATAATTAATAAACTAGCAAATATACCCGTGCGTTGCAACGGGAGAAAAACAATCAGATTATGTAGATTATGCCAGGATGAGATAAGGACTTTGAAGATGTCATTTCATAAACTATGTCTGAATCATGTCATGACGAGATAAGGGACTTCTAAAAAGTCGGTTCAAAGTCTGAAAATGTGATGGTCTCATCATGTCTTGATTTCCTAAGGTGCCACAACGATTTTTTTTTTGCCTAGGCAAACTGCATTGATGGACCCTGCCTGAGCTATACTGATGAATGGTGTACCTCGCCTTGACCTAGCATCGCAGTGTTTTCCATGACCAGTAAAACTATAGTACCAGAATAAACATAGCTATGTATGGAGGCAAATTAGACGTTTAGTCATTTTCATATAGCTTACAAAAACTAACCCATAAAAAGTTGTGTCAATTGTTTGGGGCCCAGCGCTACATAGAACACAAAAATCCTTTTTATACCTGACGCGTGATAGACTAAATAAAATTATAAAACGACCTCTATATATCCCCTAAAAGAACTCTATGTAAGCAATGGTTTGTTATGTTCGTTATTTACGGATCTGTTTGAATTTTGATGGACATTTTCTAAAATTTCATGGACGTTATTTCCAAATTCCTAAATATCTATTCAGAACTCTATGTAAGCGATGGTTTGTTTTGGTTGTTATATACAGATCTGTTTGAATTCTTATGAATATTTTCTAAAATTTCATGGACATTATTTCCAAATTCCTAAATATGTTTTAAATACACATCTCTAAATTCACAAACATTTTAAGATTTCTCAAAAAAAATTAAAAGTTACAACTTTTTCGAATTTGGAATTTTTGAAAATCTCGAATTAATTTGAAGAAGGAAAATTGGAAACTGAAATAATAATAATAACAATAATAATAATAATAATAATAATAATAATAATAATAATAATAATAATAATAATAATAATAATAATAATAATAATAATAATAATAATAAGAAGAAGAAGAAGAAGAAGAAGAAGAAAAGAAAAGGCAAAAAACAAAATAGAAAAATAGGGGGCATCACGCATGGGCCGGCCCATACACGTGCGCGGGGCGTGTGTGCGCAAGAAACACTAAGGTCCTCGCCACTAGGTTATGTTTCTACATGTGTTATATGCGGATAACATTCTATAAGAATCAAAGCGCACGGTGACTTTGAAAAAAAAACTCAAATTGTTTTCTTCATTTACGGGTGGCATAGTGGGTAATTGTCACAAATTTCAAGGTAGTATTTAGACGGACGACCAAAAACACTATTTGCTTTATTATTAGGGGTAGACTGCTAGCTGGGGATAATAACTTGGCAAAAAGACAAGAGCTGCCTGCTTTGCAGTGAAGATGAAACCTGATAACATATGTTCTTTGATTGTGATGTTACCAAGCTAGTTTGGCAAGATTTGGCCGGCGTTGTCTCTGGGCCTGATTTCGTCAGTTATGAATCTGCTGCTAGAATTTGGATCGGTAATAGGAGTAAGAAAAATGCTGCTGTGAATATGATTACGTCTGCTTTCCTTTTGGTCCACCTGAAAGATGTCTGGGACAGAGGGAGTGCAGTCTTCTCTTGCATTGCGTGGACTGGTTTATCAGGTACTCTGGCAGAGGCTGCTACATATCCTAAAATGTTGGCGAAGGAAGGCTCACAAGCTTGGCTTAAACTATATAACGGCGTCCTTAATGGCCCCGGGACACAAGAAATCAGGGAGCCGCGACCGTCGCTGTAGTTTCTATTCTGGCGCGTTTTCAGTTTTGCTGATGTGATGCTGGCTGTAAGAATAATAATTCATGACTACTACTAGATGTTGAGGTTTTGAGATGTGGCCTATTTAAAAGGTCTGTAGTGGTCTTAACTGTTGTGACACTGTTTTCATTTCGTTTGAAATGGAACAGGGTGAAGAGCCTTTTGATTTTTAAAAATCTCGGCCCTTAAGAATTGTACACTGGATTTACTTTCTTTATTTGGATGGCGATTGTGTTGCTACTGTGGTAAAAAGAATGAGCTGTGACAAAAAAACGAACATGCTGGTTCTATCTGAAAAATTACAAGGCCATGTTTTCTGCTCTACTTTATTATAATCAAAATATAATGGAGGAAAACTAAATCCAGTTGTTACTGAATGTATATTATGTGTACGCTTTAGGTTAGCTCCACTAGTTGTAGGTTCCAATACGTTACGTGGATGGATCGGCGACGGCACTGGGTTTTTAAGTATGGGGAGTGAGAGCACGGGGACTTTGGGTGACTTTTTGTATGTTCTTGTCAAGCATTTGTTGAATCTTCACTATCTAAAAAACACGTAAGGTTCCTTTTCCTGCCATACGACCGTGTCCTACCTTGACCTTTGTCGAACTCCCCCTCCACCCCGTTCCTATGTCGTCCCACCCACCCGATTTTTCTCTACTATCTAAAAAACACGCAAGTTCCTTTTCCTGCGATATGGCCGCGTCCTGCCTTGTCCTATCTAAAAATCGCCCGCTCCCGTCCTGTTTTTCTTCCCCTCAAACCATATCCTGTGCCCTCGCTAGATCCTTCAACTCGCTTCTCCCTGGGTATGAGCATTCCGCCGTCGCCGCCGCCCACCGCTACCACTTCAACGGCCGAACACAAGTATGCTCCTCCATCCTGTCCCACATGTGCGTGTACGCTCCTCCCCTCTCACATGTGACGGCGCTGCTACTCCCCTCCGGTCTGCCCTCCATCGGTCGACATCACTCCTATCGCCCCACTAGCCAGTCTGGTCCTTCTCCCCATCTATTCGGCCACCACGGCCGCAAGAGCTCTCCTCTGCCATCGCATGTTTGCTGTTGATTGATTCGTGTTGTTACACGCATAGAAGCTGTTTTTTAAGGGGGGGGAGGGGGAGGGCTCCCCGGCCTCTACTTCAGAACGATGCATACGGCCAACTTTATAAATAAGCAAAAAGGTTCAACAAGGTCTTAAAGTCTCCAACGAAAATAAAGAAAAGCTCACAAGGAGCAAAAAGGCCAATAGCAAAACTAGCCAAAAGAAGGCACAACCGGCTGGCATAAGAGAAATAGGTAAACTAATTGCCTATCCTATTACATGACCGTCATCCAAACCGGTTGAAGATATCCCGTGCTACCATCTTCCATCGGATAGATCCAGTAACCAAACGCTCCCTGGCCTCCGTCGGAGTGAGTAGCGACCACATACGGATCAACGCAGTGGCTCGGAAGATAACCTGTAAAAAATGAATATTTGTTGCTCTGTTGAAAACCAAATCATTTCTGCAGTTCCATACTGCCCATAATAAAGCACATGCTCCTACGTGAATGTGTCGTGCTGTTTCGGACTCTATCCCGTTAAGCCACGTTTCAAATAACGTGCTGACAGAACTCGGAGGAGTAATATTAAAGACAATATAGACCGTCCGCCATAAGACTTTTGCCAACTGACACTCAAGAAAAAGGTGTTTGATGGTTTCATCCCGATCGTAGAAGCTACACCTAGTAGGTCCTGTCCAGTTACGCTTTATCAAATTATCCTTGGTCAAGATTACTTGTTTATGTACAAACCACATAAACACTTTAATTTTCAAAGAAACTTTGACAACCCAAACATATTGAAATTAGGAATGGAGCTGTTGACTGATTCCTGTTGTTACACGCACAGGAGTCTGCTCTCGTGATTTTTATTTCCTTTGATGTGATCCTGTAGAAAAAGAATGCAGCTATGCGTAGTAAATATTCAGTACGATTTTGGTAGAGCCTTGGATGTATAAGGCCAAAGCAAGGAGCGTGCCGGATTGAGCAGCGTAATGGAATCGTAACTCCAAGCTGTTGTGGCATGTCATCTTTTTTTTTTCGCGGGTGCTTGTGGCATGCCATCTGCCTTTAAACCAATATAATGTGAACATAGCCTTGTTCCACACAGTCCTCTTAATTTGCACCGATTTGATTCAACTGTGTGTGTATCTACTATTTCTATAAAAAAAAGAGGGCGGAGAATCAAATAATCAGACCCCTCCATCAACAAGATCTAATGGCTCTTAATCCTCCGATGTTTAACGCAACAAATCACGCATTAAGCCAAATCCACCCATCGCTAATCTTCCCCGCCGTTTAAAAAAATAAACCCGTTGCCCGCACACGACCGTACGACCTCTCACCTGCTCCCCGCACGACCTCTCTCGCTCCCTCCTCCACCTCCCGTGCCGTTCGCTGCCTCGCCGTTCCTCCCGCAGCCTCGCGTCGTCGTTAGCCGCGGGAGTCGCCCCGCCGCGCCTAGAGCCGCCTCCCACAGCCGCTCCTGTGAGGAGGAGGCACCCCACACAAGATCCGGCCAGCAGGTGTTCCCTCACCCTATCCCATGACCAGGGATGGACCAGGGAGGCGTGCGCCGCCCGTATGGTTCACTCAACTCACACCGCCGCTAATCTAGGCCTCCTCCACACGCCGTCGATCTTGGGACCTGAAACTCCTTCACCTCACGCATGCAAGTATGCCATCGACTCCAGAACGATGCATACGGCCAACTTTATAAATAAGCAAAAAGGTTCAACAAGGTCTTAAAGTCTCCAACGAAAATAAAGAAAAGCTCACAAGGAGCAAAAAGGCCAATAACAAAACTAGCCAAAAGAAGGCACAACCGTCTGGCATAAGAGAAATAGGTAAAATAATTGCCTATCCTATTACATGACCGTCATCCAAACCGGTTGAAGATATCCCGTGCTATCATCTCCCATCGGATAGATCCAGTAACCAAACGCTCCCTGGCCTCCGTCGGAGTGAGTAGCGACCACATACGGATCAACGCAGTGGCTCGGAACATAACTGTAAAAAATGAATATTTGTTGCTCTGTTGAAAACCAAATCATTTCTGCAGTTCCATACTGCCCATAATAAAGCACATGCTCCTATGTGAATGTGTCGTGCTGTTTCGGACTCTATCCCGTTAAGCCACGTTTCAAATAACGTGCTGACAGAACTCGGAGGAGTAATATTAAAGACAATATAGACCGTCCGCCATAAGACTTTTGCCAACTGGCACTCAAGAAAAAGGTGTTTGATGGTTTCATCCCGATCGTAGAAGCTACACCTAGTAGGTCCTGTCCAGTTACGCTTTATCAAATTATCCTTGGTCAAGATTACTTGTTTATGTACAAACTACATAAACAATTTAATTTTCAAAGAAACTTTGACAATCTAAACATATTTGAAATTAGGAATGGAGCTGTTGACTGATTCCTGTTGTTACACGCACAGGAGCTCTGCTCTCTTGATTTTTATTTCCTTCGATGTGATCCTGTAGAAAAAGAATGCAGCTATGCGTAGTAAATATTCAGTACGATTTTGGTAGAGCCTTGGATGTATAAGGCCAAAGCAAGGAACGTGCCGGATTGAACAGCGTAATGGAATCGTAACTCCAAGCTGTTGTGGCATGTCATCTTTTTTTTTTCGCGGGTGCTTGTGGCATGCCATCTGCCTTTAAACCAATATAATGTGAACATAGCCTTGTTCCACAGTCCTCTTAATTTGCACCGATTTGATTCAACTGTGTGTGTATCTACTATTTCTATAAAAAAAAAGAGGGCGAAGAACCAAACAATCAGACCCCTCCATCAACAAGATCTAATGGCTCTTAATCCTCCGATGTTTAACGCAACAAATCACGCATTAAGCCAAATCCACCCATCGCTAATCTTCCCCGCCGTTTAAAAAAATAAACCCGTTGCCCGCACACGACCATACGACCTCTCACCTGCTCCCCGCACGACCTCTCTCGCTCCCTCCTCCACCTCCCATGCCGTTCGCTGCCCCGCCGTTCCTCCCGCAGCCTCGCGTCGTCGTTAGCCGCGGGAGTCGCCCCGCCGCGCCTAGAGCCGCCTCCCACAGCCGCTCCTGTGAGGAGGAGGCATCCCGCACAAGATCCGGCCAGCAGGTGTTCCCTCACCCTATCCCATGACCAGGGATGGACCAGGGAGGCGTGCGCCGCCCGTATGGTTCACTCAACTCACACCGCCGCTAATCTAGGCCTCCTCCACACGCCGTCGATCTTGGGACCTGAAACTCCTTCACCTCACGCATGCAAGTATTCCATCGACTCCAGAACGATGCATACGGCCAACTTTATAAATAAGCAAAAAGGTTCAACAAGGTCTTAAAGTCTCCAAAGAAAATAAAGAAAAGCTCACAAGGAGCAAAAAGGCCAATAACAAAACTAGCCAAAAGAAGGCACAACCGGCTGGCATAAGAGAAATAGGTAAACTAATTGCCTATCCTATTACATGACCGTCATCCAAACCGGTTGAAGATATCCCGTGCTACCATCTCCCATCGGATAGATCCAGTAACCAAACGCTCCCTGGCCTCCGTCAGAGTGAGTAGCGACCACATACGGATCAACGCAGTGGCTCGGAAGATAACCTGTAAAAAATGAATATTTGTTGCTCTGTTGAAAACCAAATCATTTCTGCAATTCCATACTGCCCATAATAAAGCACATGCTCCTACGTGAATGTGTCGTGCTGTTTCGGACTCTATCCCGTTAAGCCACGTTTCAAATAACGTGCTGACAGAACTCGAAGGAGTAATATTAAAGACAATATAGACCGTCCGCCATAAGACTTTTGCCAACTGGCACTCAAGAAAAAGGTGTTTGATGGTTTCATCCCGATCGTAGAAGCTACACCTAGTAGGTCCTGTCCAGTTACGCTTTATCAAATTATCCTTGATCAAGATTACTTGTTTATGTACAAACCACATAAACACTTTAATTTTCAAAGGAACTTTGACAACCCAAACATATTTGAAATTAGGAATGGAGCTGTTGACTGATTCCTGTTGTTACACGCACAGGAGCTCTGCTCTCGTGATTTTTATTTCCTTTGATGTGATCCTGTAGAAAAAGAATGCAGCTATGCGTAGTAAATATTCAGTACGATTTTGGTAGAGCCTTGGATGTATAAGGCCAAAGCAAGGAGCGTGCCGGATTGAGCAGCGTAATGGAATCGTAACTCCAAGCTGTTGTGGCATGTCATCTTTTTTTTCTTCGCTGGTGCTTGTGGCATGCCATCTGCCTTTAAACCAATATAATGTGAACACAGCCTTATTCCACACAGTCCTCTTAATTTGCACCGATTTGATTCAACTGTGTGTGTATCTACTACCTCTATAAAAGAAAAAGAGGACGGAGAACCAAACAATCAGACCCCTCCATCAACAAGATCTAATAGCTCTTAATCCTCCGATGTTTAACGCAACAAATCACGCATTAAGCCAAATCCACCCATCGCTAATCTTCCCCGCCGTTTAGAAAAATAAACCCGTTGCCCGCACACGACCGCACGACCTCTCACCTGCTCCCCGCACGACCTCTCTCGCTCCCTCCTCCACCTCCCGTGTCGTTCGCTGCCCCGCCGTTCCTCCCGCAGCCTCGCGTCGTCGTTAGCCGCGGGAGTCGCCCCGCCGCGCCTAGAGCCGCCTCCCACAGCCGCTCCTGTGAGGAGGAGGCATCCCACACAAGATCCGGCCAGCAGGTGTTCCCTCACCCTATCCCATGACTAGGGATGGACCAGGGAGGCGTGCGCCGCCCGTATGGTTCACTCAACTCACACCGTCGTTAATCTAGGCCTCCTCCACGCGCCATCGATCTTGGGACCTGAAACTCCTTCACCTCACGTATGCAAGTATGCCATCGACCTGGTCTCGTGCCAAACCTGCTCTCCCGCCAGCCGTTAACCTCGCCTCACCGCGGATCTGAAGCATCGTATTCATATATTCTTCTTCAGGCAGGTTTGTGTGGGCCTCTGCTCCTCTCCAGGCCCCCCCTTCAATCTTCCTCTGTCCCCTGTCTTCCTGGGTATGCTCTGCCAGTCATGGTGCTCCATCGTCATAATAACTGCAGTAGCCTTATTAAATGCATGGTAGTGAACTGAACCTCACGTTCAGATTTCTGTTCGCACTATTCCCCTGTGAAGTCTCTTTGTTTTATCATACACATGATTCAGATTCAAGAGGAGGCGAGGAACTTTCGGCTGTTGATGGATGTACGACAATGAGACCACTGAAATTCAAGAGCTGGCGGGCAACTTTGGGCCATCGATGGATGTACTTGTCAGCAAGGGTGCTACATCCTCATTGCTTAACAAAGCTATGAGAAGAATTGTTCAAGTATCATCTACCACTTCTGAAATATCTTTAACTGTTGAGGTAATTGAATGGCACATATATCAAATAGAATAGCTGAATTGTTGTTCTCACCTTGTCTTTGCTTCTTGATTCTAGGTAAGAACAACTTTCTTTGAAGGAACTGTGTTGATTCTTTAGTTTCAGACATTTATGACTAGGGTGCTTCAGCCATAACAATATATGGCCGATCACGGCAACAACGCTACAACAAATTTGTCGATTGGGACTATACTAACCAGTGTGCATAGAAGGCCCCTGACGATCCGCATGTCATTGGAAATGGTGATATATTCTCATTTACATCAGTTTACATGATTTACATGATTAGTATATACATCAGTTTACATGATTTACAATTTTAGCGAAGTTTGCTTGTGATACACATTTTAACTTGTAATTGTGTAATCAAAATATTTTCAAATAATTACAATTCCTCACTTTTCTCTAAATTTATACCACAAAGCAGGAAGAACTGACAGCAATAATCAGGAAATATGAAATCTAGGCGTTATAGAAAATTATCAGCTATTATCAAACATTTATATGCTCCCATTGTTTTGCATAGCCTATGGAAAGGAAGATTCCCAACAGTGGTAAGGGGAACAAGGTAAAACTTCTCAAAAAATCTATTATCTTTCTTTCACGTAAATGAGGTGTTGCAACTAGCTCAATTCTGCAGGAGCTTGGGATATTTGAGAGCACTTCCAATCATTAACTAAATTAGGGTCTTCAGATTCCACCTTAGTTCCCGATAAAATGAATTATGCTCCAGTTTTTACTTTTCAAAATCTCTAACTTTTGGCCCAACTTTCAATGGTCATCTACCATAAGAAGTGCTATTCATGGCTGCAAAACATTGATATTTCTAGAAGTTTTTAACGCTCTACATATACCTTTTTTGTATCTGGCATGATACCTTTTCAATACTTGCAACCATTCCATAATTTTAATAGCTATTTTTTCTGTCTTCTGCAGTGGCTCAACCGGAGCATATAAACTGTTATATTCACATTTGCTGCTCTTCTACGAATGTCTGACTGATCCCTCTTCTTTGATCTCAAAATTCAGATGACAATTACTCCTATCTTTAGAATCAGTATATTTGGTTCCTGATTGTAGATGCGTAATGGTTGATGACTATGCATTCATATTGTTTATGTAGTTAGTGAAAGGTCTGTATAATGCATAGTTTACATTGAACTGGTAGCTGATAGACAAGGTAAACTGTAGCATGAAATCGTTGTAATTCATGAGGATACATGCAAAGTCAGCATTACTTATGCTCATAGGTCCTAACATTTTTTGTAATACGTTTACTTGCTTAATTAATAACCTCTCTACGTCTCTATAGTAGATGCGATGTTTGATTGATCAGTCTAACAGTGTCTGATCACCACTGAAACAACCTATGAAATGATTTGTTAAACATAATGGAACACATGGTTGGCAGGAAATGTGTATACGTATATGCCCTTATGTGGAACTGTATTAAATTTCTTTGGTGCTAATGCGTGACATTTGATACTTGACAGCCTTGGATATTTACTGAGATAAAAGAACAAAGGGACTTGGATATTTACTGAGATAAAAGAACAAAGGGACTGGGACATCACATTTGGTGAGACACTGAGTATTCTGAAAGATTCAACGTGCTTCTGTCTCGAACACTAGGGCTCTAATATCAAAGGTGAGTCCTCTCATCTCTGAGAGTATGTACAAATTAGGACATTTGCTTTTTCATATTTTCACAGGGACAGTATAATTATTGAAAACTGATGTTGGGTGTGATTATGTACAAGGAAGAAGCTTTTGACTTGTTGAAGACAGAAGGTCTAGCATGTCTCACCTTGATGTTAAATATGCGTTTAATGGGCATTAACAAGCTTTGGATATAAACTACTTTTGCTTTCTTGGCGGCGGCTCTTGGAGGGAAGGAGCATCATGTTGTGAACATTGTTATCTTGAAGACACAACTTTTTGTTGGTTAGCTGGCATTGTTTGATAAAGAAATAGTCAAATGTTGTTTATGTTGCATGAGGTTTTTTAGAGGAGCTCATGCATTCTGAGGATTTCTAAAGGCTTTGGAGTTGCTAATTTGAACAACCCATATGATTAATGGAAGCTCATGTTTGTGTCATCCATTGCGGCTAATTATAGCAAACGTGGGTGGCTGGGTTTTGAATTCAGCCTAAGAGTGTGCCCCCTTACTACTCGTCCCCAGCTGTCATTGCAATCTGGTGTAGTTTGGGTTTGTATCCTTGTAAGACTGATTTTTTCATGTTACTTTTTGTTGGTTTGATTTTTCTGGTGCTAGAACCCTTCCACAACACTATAATGAAGATTTTGTGTGTTTCAGCAAAATACAAACCAACATTTTTTCTCCATGATATCAGGTGCGTCTATAAAAAATAGACGCCCCTCAATGCTTGAAAACATTGCCGCTGAGGTGCTTATTTAGGCTATAAAAATAATATGTTGATTACGTGGGTGGGTTGCACGTGCAAGCTTACTAGTAGAATTAAAATAGACCTTGCTGTTTTGCTGGACTGTTTTTGTTTCAAAATTGCTAGACTAAATACATGCATAAATATCAATGCTAGACTTGCCCAGATTGTTTTTATGATCACTGCATACCTATAGATTACGATCTTGAGCTGTTCGTTATTTGATAAAGGTCAGGGCGATCACATCTGTAACTTACTAGGAGCACTAGCAGCTCACCGCAGGTAACCAGGCTGCATTCTTGGCCTTAGTTACTTGCAGAATATGTGGTGTAATGATCTTAGTTATGAGGATGTGAGATGTTATGCAAGATTAGAGCATCTCCAGCCGTTCGGCCTCCCAGGACGTCGAAAAAACGCTTCCTGGGGCCGAACCGGCGTGAACTTTCGGCGTGGGAGCGAACGTGTTCCCAGCCGTCGTCTCCAGATCGCCCTCAAAAGTCCAAAAACGACACAAAATTCGGCCAAACTCGGCGATTTTCATTCAAATTTGTACAAAAACAAAAACATGATTTAAAACTACATAAAAACGGCCACTACGCCTAGCCCTACTACGTCGCCACTGTCGTCCGCCTTCTACATGCCAAGGAGCCTGTAGAACCGGGTGTAGTCGCCGCCGCCCCCGCCCTGCGTACCGCCGTCACTGCTGCATCCCTGCCCAGGGCGCCGACGCGCGGAGGGTTGGTCGGCCCGGGCTCGACCTCGTCGTTGTTGCTGAGGACGACGACGCCGCCCTCATAGCGGTCGCGGCGCCGAGCTTTGATCTCCGCATAGGCCCGGCGCCGGCGCTCCACCTGCTCGCGAAGTAGTCCTCCTTCGCCCACTTGAGGGCGATCTCGTCGTTGGCGGCCATGGCCTCGTGCTCCTTCTTCATGGGGAGCAACCCCGGCTCGGTCTTCAGCCGGACGAGGCGGTAGGAACGAGGGGAGGGGCGGCTGCCCTCGTTGATGACAAGGGCGCCACTTCGGGTGCGGCGCCCAAGCGGTGTCTCCTGCGGCTCCGGCTTGACTGGGCAGAGCGCTGGCGAACCGGAGGAAAGATAGCCCGAGCCCGACGAGGAGGAGGTCGCCGTCTCCATTCGACGCGGCGTCCAGGAACTACCGCGGCGGCGAGAGAAGGACGGGAGTGGCGGGTACTCCAGGCGCGGCGTGTTGTCGGACTCGATGTGCTTGAGGACGGCCTCGTGGGTGCGGCCGGGAACGCCCCACCATTCGCGCCACCCGTCGGCGTTGAGGCGGCCGCGGGGCAGGGCGCCGTTTGCGGAGGCGACCTGGTCTTTGTGGCGGCGGTCGAAGTACATCGTCCACAGCGTGTGGTTGTCGCCGGCGTACCTCGGCTCATTCCGCTGCTCCTCCGTCAGCGACGACCGGATGCGCGCTATCTCGGCGCGCCTTTTCGCGTCGGTGGGCACCGGGACGCCGCCGGCGTTCAGCCTCCACGAGCCTGGCACCCGCATGTCCGGGGGCACCGTGTAGTCGACCTCGTAGAGGAGGCGCATCTCGTCCTCGCACAGATGGTGTTGGCCGAAGCCGTTCGCCGCTGCGGCGTCTCCTGGGTAACGCTCAGCCATTGCTCGTCGGCGGGGGGAAGAGTGGGAGATGTGGCGAGAATGGCGACTGTGGCGTTCACCGACGGGGAGGTCGGCTTTTATAGCCGAAGATGGGCGGTGAGAAGCTGCCCGTTGGGTGCCGCGTGGCGGGAGCGGGCGGATGCGCATCGCGGCCGCCTTCACTGCGCCGCCCGTAAGGCATCAATGGAAGGCTGACCTGCGTGGCAGCCTTGGCATTGATGCTCGCGGGAACCGAGGCAATGAGGACAACGAAGGCGGCGAGTCGCTGACTCGGCGGGCCCATTCCCGTTCGCATCAAAAAATTGTTTCCCCGGCGCCCTCACGCATCGGGTTCGGTCTGGTTTCGCCGGCGCCATAATCGGTCCGAGATGGCGAAAAATGGATTTCTGGGAGCGCGGCTGGGTCGAATTTTCGGCACCGACGATAAAAAGGGGGCTTGTTGGGGGTGCGGTTGGAGATACTCTTAGCTACATCAGCTATGAGTATTGCTGCATCTGCGATAAATTGGCCCTGTCATGTAAAATAATACACCCTACTCTTGTAACTTACAATGGAATGGAAACTACATAAGAATTAAAAAAAGTGTTGTCAATTCAGAGTGCTCTAATGACAATGTTTTCCCTAATTCAATCTGTGGATATGAAGAAGAAGAAGAATAGTGATTTATCAGTACTAGTAAGTATGCACGTGCAACGCACGTATCATAATTTTTTTAAAAACCTATTTTAAATCTTAACCTTTTAGTGGGTTTTCTTACCAAGCCATTGAAATATGTCGCATGCCCAACAATGAGAGCGCACATGTAATATACGGTCCACAGACATGTTTTCACAAAAAAATTCACGATTACATAGTGTAATATATGGTCCACTGACATGTTTTCACAAAAAAAATCACAATTACATAAATAGATTATATTTTTTTACATATTTAAAAAAACATTATGTACTACGCCCTTTGTAAACTAAACTACAAAAATGTCAAGTATTAACGTACAAAGGAGATATTTATTAGAAGAATTGATTTTTTAGAGAGATAGAAAATATTGGATTGTTTTTAGAGAAATAAAAAGAATGAATTGAGTCTCGATTGAAAAAATGACAAATATATTCATGTATTAAATTTTACTCCCTCTGTTTGGAATTACTTGTTTTAGATTTGTCTAGATATGGATGTATCTAGCACTAAAATGAGTCTAGATACACCCGTATCTAGACAAATCCAAGACAAGTAATTTAGAACGGAGAAAGTAGAAAACATAGTTAAAAAAAAAGAGATACGACAGAGGAGCCGCCCCCTCACACCGTCACCTACCTTCCCACCGCCCCTCACATTTCTCCCCGTCGTTCCCCATTCTTCCTTGGTCGCCAGCTCCCTCTCTCCACCCCACCCCTCCCCTTCGTCCCCACCGCCAGCAAGAAGTTCGCATCCCCTTTTCATCGAATCCGGTCGCCCAAGTGGGCGAGGAGGTCCCCCAGCTCGGCATGCTCGCGAGCATCCCAGCGTTAGGCTCCGTCGGATGCGCGAGACTTCCACGCCCCTGCTCTTCCAAGCCATTCTTCGAATCCGTTTGCCGAAGTGCCCAAGGAGGCGCTCGAGCTTGGCGTATTCACGGGCGACCCAGCGCGAGGCGGGCGCGGAGGCCCGCAACAAGCTAACAAGGAGCGGGCGTGGGTGCACAAGAATATCTGGGCACAGTTCGATGCCTCCACTGGTATGAGCAAATCAATTGTTGCTTCCTTCTCTCTGTTGCTTGTGGAATGAGCTAATAGATCGCTTCAAAATGCTCTGAGCTTGAGCACACAAAGGAAAGGTACAGCTGAGCCGTGGAGATGTGCAGGAGCCAGTGAGATACGGCCACCTCCCAGCCAGCTCACCAGCCTCCGCGAAGATGTGTAGGAGCCAGTAATATATGGCCATTGCATGTTCTCACATTTTATCTCTCTAATTGATTCTCACGGCTCAGCTCCAGCTTTCCTTAGTGTACTGATTGATTATTTTGCAATTTGCACAAGTCAATAATATATTAATGTTATGAAATGAATTCTCATCTCTGTATTAACCATCAGGATTAATTCTGACTTGATCTTAGTCCTTAGACATTACTTCGTGTCTGGATTATCCTATCTTTGCAATTAAGTTTTAATTCATACTGTACGTTTACCATGTACTAATGTACAAATGTAGTTTCAATCAGGTGTGCCTCCGTGTGATGTGCTATTCAAAATCCCTCTACATATTTTCCCCCTTCTTAAATTGTGTTATTCAAGATACAATGGCACTCGATAATACTTGCTAAGAAGGTCTGCAATATGAACTAGACTGTTGCTTGCCAGATGACTGGAAGATGGGTACTTCATCCTCTCTTTTTTTGTCAAGCAAGATAAATAAGGTTCATGCATTGTAATGAAAACTGCAGATTTAGCTAAACTCAACTGATGGTGTAATATATCTTCCTATGAGCAGCAATAATGATATATTCTTAGGAGTAATAAGGCGTCGCTGCATAAATATACTTGACTTTCAAATGAGTGTGTCAAGAGGTTTAATTAGCGTCGATCCCTACTCTAATTATAGCTGGATATCTCACTCCTGTACTATTTGAAACTTATCAATTAGATCTTCAGAATAACAGAAATTTTCTAGATAAGCTAACGTTAGAAGGGGAAGTAAACATTAAACATTTCAGATAGTGAAGGTGAATATCTGATATGTAATCATTGTGTGTTTCCTGCTGTAGATAAATTTGCTTGCAGGGCTCTTGATGATATATCCACTTTCATCAAATGCTTAAGGGTATGGTCACTTGGAGAAGACATAGCTATGACTACAAAGATCTGTTTTTCCAGGTGACGAATTGTAACCTTATATCCTTTATTACTTGGAATTGAAAATCACTGGAAACAATCCGTAATTAATTTGGAGAGAATCTCTTATTCTTTTCTGTCTTGCTCCTGTTCAACATAGGTTTAAGTGTTTTAAACGTTGTTATATTTCTTTATGGAGGGAGTATATCATTATCATTATCATGGTATATTATTGCCATTGAGGAGTCTTCCCATGTAGCATTTAGATCACCATCAGGTGCAGACATACCCTTTCTCCCACATACTACAGCAGTATCCCTCCAATCTGATGTATAGAAATTTGCTTGCTAAGAAACTAATCAATAAAGGGCAGCCCCAGTGCATGTAGCTCCCGCTTGCGCAGGGTCTGGGGAAGGGTCCGACCACTTTGGGTCTATTGTACGCAGCCTTTCCCTACATTTCTGTAAGAGGCTGTTTCCAGGACTTGAACCCGTGACCTCATGGTCACAAGGCAGCAGCTTTACCACTGCGCCAAGGCTCCCCTTCTTGCTAAGAAACTAATCAATAATCTATGAAATTTAACTGGATTAATTAAGGATCAAGCCACTCACCTTGTGGCTACAATCCACCAGATCCATCTCTCCATGTTCCTGCATGTGAAGAATTGATCAATTCTTTAAGTCACTAGTACTGCATACCTTATACATGAAGCCCTTACTAAAAATTCAGAAGAATAGTTCTCAAAAAAAAATTCAGAAGAATATGCAGAATATCCATTTTTATTGACATAGATATCTGCAGTCCTAGACAAAATGTGACCATAATCCACACTACTACACATGAATTACTATATAGCTACCTTATGGGGCCTATATGCCTGATCCTCATATCTTGTTTGGCGAAGAGTTCACCAGTTGCATTTAGTCTTGAATGGAGAAGATTGCACATGTTATTGTACAACTGGGCAATGGTGTGGAGCTCCATAAGCGATGGCGGCGACTCTAGCTGTCCTTCTGGCCTAAGCATCCCAACAGAGAAGCTTTAGAAACTAATCTGTTTACTCCTCGTTCAGGATCAGTAATGAACATATTATTGCACAAATTAATTTACCAAAACCGGGTTCTCATTTTTGGTGATGAAACTGTAGCAACATTGGCATGGTTTTTGTCAATACTACAAAAGAGGGGGATATTTGATCATTGCAAACACCATTGATGCAGGCTTGACACAACTGGATTATAGATCAATTATCTTCTCACTTCAGTAACACCATGATCTTGTACTTGCTTTTTTGAAAATAATGGAAGAACAACCTATGATCTGGTACCAATTTTTGGCACAACCATTAATTCCCAAAGTGATTCACCAGAGTGCTTTATGCTTCCCAACAGGTATGCATTGTACAAGATGGATTTCCTCTTAACCGATTGGAAGCATACCGCAACATGGATGCACACAAGGGCTAGCCTAAGCATGCAGGTAGATGGATTATAGACGTCTTGTTAATGCTGGTGCAAGGATGCAATATCCATGAACGAGCGCAACGTCGGTGGATCTGTATGTTAGAGTTCAGAATTTTGAAAGAAAGGGGATATGGGAAACAAGAAGAGGGGAGCTCTACCTTGGCTAGGATCCATGACGGCGAGGTAGCACCGCCGACTGTTGGGACCAGGTGTTGGGCGTCTGTTGGGCGTTGCCGCCGCCGGTGTCGTGGGCAGGCGGCTTGGGGTGCTCGACAGCGTAGGTGGCCTCGATGGCCTGGAACTCAACCTCGCTCGTCCGCGACATCCCAGTAGAATTCGTCGGCGTCATGGGCGGCGCAGCCACCGGAGCTAGGGCTCGGCGACGTATGGAGGTGCGGCGGCATTGAGCGAGAAAAAAAATCATGATGCCGATCGATCTGAAGGGCAGAGCGTGTGCGGGGCAGACGTGGGTCAAGGGCTGAACGTGTGCGGGGCAGACGTGGGTGGCAGAACATTGAATCTGAGCCAACCAATCGGATGGCAGACCGCTGAATTAATCTGTGCTGTTAGATTTTATTAGATGTAATTGATCGTGGGGTGTAGGTTATCCTGTGTATATTTTATGGTGTGGTTGTAGGGGAATTCATGTTTGCTCTTTTAATAGTAGTGTAGATGTAGATGTAGATGTAGAGGTGTTTTTTTTTGAAACATGGGCAAAAGACTTGCCTCATTCATTAATAAAGGAGGAGAGTTTTAGAGTACAAATTAGTGGCTCCACAACATAGCCCGTCCGTCAATAAAAGGGAAAATAACAACTACTCTCGCGGCATGATAATGCTCAGGTGCCTAGCTCCTGCCGTGACCCAAAGTTTGGCTTCATCTTGGATTAGTTTTAGAATGTAGAGGGGGGGGCGTTGATTTCTTCCTAAAAACTCTAGCGTTCCTCTCATTCCAGATGACCCAACCGACAAGCATAGTAAGGGAAGCCATGGCCTTCCGGTTCGCCGTATTGGGCTTCGACATGTTTGTCCACCAATGTTTGATGCTGCGCTCCGCCTGCCATTGATGGATCTCGAGAGCCCCTAGGCCAAGCCACTCCTTTACCAATCTCCATACGCGCAAGGTGAATCTGCACCGAAAGAAGAGGTGCGCGGACGTCTCGTTTGCCCTTCTGCAGAGGGTGCATAGGCCGCAATTCTCCCAACCTCGCTTCTCCAATCTATCCGCCGTCCATATCCTGTTTTGAATTGCTAGCCAAGAGAAGAACTTGACCTTGGGAGGTGCCCAAACCTTCCAAATAGTCTTGTTCATGGTTGTCGTCGTGGAGCCCAAGAACTGGATCCTATAAGCAGAGGCCGCCGAATACTCACCGTTGGCCTCAAATTTCCAGGATATGTCGTCATCAATGTCCGGTGAAAGCTAGAATTGCTCCAAGTGGACCCAAAGGTACACAAACTCCACAATGTGGTTGATCGTTAGGTTGATGGAAGGATCGATCTTGTGCACCCAAGCATTGTCTCGCAGAGCATCCCTCACCACCCACTTCCTTTCCTTGGAGGCTGTGACGATGAGGGGGCGATATCCTTAGGTTTTTCCCTCTCAACCATGGTGCCTCCCAGAAGGGCGTCTTCCCTCCATTTCCCACGGTAATGACGGTGGAGGCGTAGAAGAGGTCCATATCCACCTTAGAGCACGGGTTTCCTAATCCCACCCATAGTCTAGTCGGGTCCTTCCACTCCACCCACGGCCATCTCAACCTTAGAGCTCTTGCAAATTTCCCCAATTGCAGCACTCCAAGCCCGCCGAGATGCGTAGGGCGGCAAACAGTCTCCCAGTTGACCTTGCATTTTGCACCTGAAGTTTGACTCTGAGCCGACCACAGGAAAGCACGCTCAATTCTATTGACATTGTGTAGCACACCGGCGGGAATGTTCAGGGATGTGATGTGGTAGACGACTTGTGAAGTGAGGACCGATTTGACCAAGGCTGCCCGGCCTATTGTGGTGATGTTTCTCCCTTGTCATGGAGGAAGCCTCGCAGCCACCTTGTCCTCAAGGTGTTGGAAGTCCACCCTTTTCAGCTGCCAGATGGATAATGGGAGTCCCAGGTACTTCAATGGGAAAGAAGTTCACGAGGCGGGTAGATTGTGGAGTATGTCGTCAAGGTTTAGGTTGCCACAGTGAATTGCGACAACAGAGCTCTTCTGAAAGTTGGTGGACAGACCGGTGACCCCTCTAAAGGCACTAAGGATGGCCGCAAGGTTGGCCACGTCTTCCCGTGAGGGGAAGATGAAGATCGTTGCATCGTCGGCATACAGGGAGGTACGAACAGTAGATCCACGCCCTCGGATTTTCTGCAGCAGGTTGTGACTCGTGGCAATGTCGAGGAGCTGCTGCAAGGGGTCGATCGCGAGGACAAAGAGTAGGGGTGAAAGGGGGTCCCCTTGTCTGAGCCCTCGACCATGGCAGATGGCGGCCCCGGCAATACCATTGAGGAGGATGCGCGAAGAGGACGTGCATAAGAGGGCTGTCACCCAATCCCGAAAGCGGTCCGGAAATCCCAACCAACGGAGTAGGTCAAGGATGTACTCCCATCATACCGAGTCAAAGGCCTTCCGGATATCCAACTTGAAGAGCAAGGATGGAGTTTTGTTTCTGTGTAGGCGTCGCGCGAGGTTTCTCACGTACATGAAGTTGTCGTGGATGCTTCGTTTCTTGATGAAAGCACTCTGCGCAGTGGAGACAAGGTTATTCATGAAAGGGCAAAGGCGGGACGCCAACACCTTGGCGATGATTTTAGCAATAGCATGGATGAGGCTAATGGGGCGGAAATCCCCGATCTCCTCCGCCCCATCCTTCTTTGGTATGAGCACAATGTTGGCCGAGTTGAGCCAGTGAAGATTTGTCATTTGGAGGCTACTGAACTGGTGAATGACTCTCATTACATCAACTTTGATAATGTGCCAACATTTCTTGAAGAAGCTTCCCGTGAATCCATCCGGTCCCGGGGCCTTGTCGCTCGGCATAAGATCAATGGCCGCTTTGACCTCGTCTTCAGTGATGTTGTCGTCAATGCCAGTGAGGTCAACCACCCTAAGGTTCAGGTTCTCCCAGTTTAGATCCATCGATCTGGGTTGTCCCCCTCCCAGACTGTTCGCAAAGTGGTCATGGATAATTTCCTCTTTTTCCTCATGGTCCGTGATCCATCCAGAATTCTTCTTGAGCCTGTGGATGTGATTCTTTCTTCGCCTTGAGTTGACCCTGAGGTGGAAAAATTTGGTATTGGCGTCTCCTTCCTTGATGTTAGCAATGCGAGCACATTGGTTTTTGCGCGCCCTCTCAACCGCTGCCAGGCTGACGACACGACGCTTGAGTCGAGCCCGAAGTTCCCTTTCTCCCACCGAAAGGACACGCGTCTCTTGGGCAACGTCAAGACGAAGGATGACGAGAGGGCCGCATGAAGATGCAACTTTGCCTTGGAGAAGAGTCTGTTACTCCATTTAGACAAATGACGCCCCGTTTGCTTGAGCTTATGGAAAAGCCGTTGGTATGGCTCCGTGTGGGCACACGGCTCCTCCCAAGCCTTGGACACGGTGTCAAAAAATCCTGGGATACAGGACCAGAAATTCTCAAATCTGAAGCATCTTGGTCGCTTCGGTCCCCTGTCATCAGCAAGGAGAAGGGGGCAATGGTCTGATAGCGAAGAAGAAATGGCGTGAAGCACATGAGAATCAAGATGCATGTCCCAGTCGGCGTTGCAGAAAACCGAGTCCAGCTTGCACAGAGTAGGGTTTTGACGCTCGTTACTCCAAGTGAAGCGTCTGTTCTGGAGGTGGATCTCTTTTAGTTCACAAGTGTCTAGTGTAGCACGGAAGCGGTTGAGGCGGCTGCGATTGATGTTCCTGTTATTTTTATCTCGCGCTCGGTAAATCTGGTTGAAGTCGCCCATGACAATCCATTTAGTGCCATTGATGGGTTTTTGAGCGATCAACTCACTGAAGAAATAATCCTTTCTGTTGGAGGCCGTTGGACCATAGACACTAGTGATCTTGAAAGGGGTATCAGAATGAAGACGTTGACCGTTGCGGAAAGGCAGAACTCAGTGATGTGGACATCGGATATGCGAACGACACTATCATCCCAGAGCATGAGGAGGCCCCCTCTGGATCCAGTGGCCGGACGCTGAGCAAAGCTACGGAGTCTATTACCACCAAGGTAGGAGGCGACGTACTGGTCGACGTTTTCCATCTTGGACTCCTGAAGGCCGACGATGTGGCATGAGGTGGAGGCGATCGTCTCGTGCACAGTCGCACGTCTATCCGGGTCATTTAGCCCTCTGACATTCCAGCACAAAAAATTAACCTTTGTAGAAGTGTAGATTAATAATAGTGTAGATAGTAGTGTAGAAGAAAAAGTTGGCAATGCTTCTAAAATGTATTGGCAATGTCTTCATTGCGATGCACGGATAATTATCTAGTAATTAATAAAGATGAATGCATATATCAATTGATGGAGAGACCGGGCATTTTGACCTCCTTTTCCAAAAAAAAAAAACTAGAACCTAGAGGGGATGGCACCGGCATATACGAAAAACCTAGAGGTGGCCGAAAGCACTTGACTCTTCGATCCCTCCATGGATAGTTTTTGATGATTTCAATGAGATTATATATTGGAATGAAAACGAAGGGTAAGCTAAGGTCCCAGGCTCCCAGCGTTGTAAGCAAAACAGCCTCTGCACTACATTCTAAATGTATACGGCCGTATTATAAGAAATCTAACACATGTACTTCCTCTGTAAGAAATATAAGAGAGTTTAGATCACGCTTTTATAGTTCTTTAGAAGGGAGTACGTATATATGGAATATTTTTATATACATATGTATTAAAATAATTTAATTAGACGATACAATAACAACCGCTTCGTTATCTTTTTCTGCAAATCAACCTATGATTGGATGGTTAAATAAAAAGTGGTATCCCCGCCAGGTTTCAAGTCCCGGTGCTCGCATTTATCTTGAATTTATTTTAGAATTTTCGGCGATGCATTTTCAATGGGAGAAGATGTTTCCGTCGACTGCGAGTCGTCTACGATGACTTCGTAAAATCTCAAGATGATATGCCGGCTCAGTCTCTCGAAGGTGTTCATAAAGACAAGGTGTTTGTGTGTGCATTCATAAAAGTAAGTGTGTGTGTGAGACTATATATATATAGGCGAAGTATCAAGTGAAAACCCCTATTCAGTAAAAACTGAAAACTATTGTCGTACGCCATCTGATCAAAGATGTACGGTGCACAACAAATGTGGGAATCTAACTAGCCACTTAGTCACAACTTTACAGCTAACCCCCTGCACTTACGTCCTAGCATGGTAACGATTAAAAAAACACAAATCAATCCGTGCGAGAGAGACATGGAGGCGGCGGCAATTCGACGGCGACAGACTGCAGCGCCGCTCCTCTGTCGACGGCGACTCGGAGCCCGCGGCCCCGGCGCGACCGCTAATCGGCAGTGCCTACACGCGCTGGTGGCGGCGGCGGTAGCCCCACGCAACGGCGACCTGACGGCCACCGTGATGGTCCCGTGCCACGGCGATCTCGGCGGCCCAGCCTTCCTGGCGCTGCCCCCAGGCGAACTGGTACTGGCCCATGCGAGGGGTGAACGGCGACCTCGGCAGCCCAGCCTTCCTCAGCGGCCTAGCCTTCCCGGCGGCTTGCCCTTCAAAGCTGTTGTTTCTGTAACTGAATGATGAATGGTGTTTTGCTGTAACTGAATGAATGGGATGTATAGTACAGAGAAATCCTTGTTGTTTTGCTGCATCTGAATGAAAGTAGATGTACAGAAAATATTTGAATGGGTGTGGTTATACAAGAAATCTTTGGTCTTTTGGTATTTCTGTACATACTCAAATTGTAGATTTACTAAATGAATGTGAATTGGTTCTAGAAATATGTCTTGTCTGTGTCTATGATGAGCTCAAATTTCTGCGGTATTGTCTGCGACGAATTCAGGATAGAGGGGCCTCTCACTCTAAGATGGGTGCATTTGATTAATTAGATGGTCCATGCCATCAGCAATTGCACTATTGACTGACTGTCTATTCTTCACCTCACAAGACAACATCCCCTGTTCTGTTCGGTGACTTTTCTGTTAGATTTGATTAAATGTTGCTTCCTAGGAGTGACAAACTCATGGGTGTGTTCTTCATGAAAAAATGATACTGAGTATTTGCCATCCTTCATATGCTTCACAGTTATCATGGCCTCACAACCACATCTAGTGATCTTTCTTGCATGTGTTCTTTTCTTCTCTCCATTCAAATCCATCTTGGGTTCATCCTCCTTCTTTGTTCGGAATCCTGATTATGCACAAAGGAAATGCCTCCAGACTATCACATTATCTTTCGTCTTGTTCTGTCCAATTCGAACTGAAAACCCAACGTTGTGTGCATAAGCCTTGTAAAACTCCTCGACTGCTTCCATACTGCCGAATGTCATTCCTACAGTTGGCTTTAAGTTCTCATCGCATATGGGTGTGCATGATGAAATCTAAACATTACAAAACACATTAGTCATACAAGTTACTATTTGTTAGTGGAATTTGAACCAAGTTGTGGTGATAATGTTACTCACACAAACTGGGACGTCCATAGCTCTTTTTTTTGGTGTACTGAAGCTATCCAAATTGATCGGGGGAGGATGCATTTCAATATCATGGCGGCCGCCCTCATTGCAATTATGGGTTTGCAAAATCAAATCACCACCAAGCTAAAAGAAACAACCATGGCATTGGCGTCAACAGTTTGTATCAATGGAGGAAGAAAAATAATCATCAAAAAAATTATATTGCTTACCTGTGTAGGAGGCAGGTTAATGGCAGGGGACAGAGGATCGGTGACACCATTGCTTATAACGAGCGGTAGTGATGCGTGCTCTGGAAGGCGAGTCGTAACCGGCATAGAGCAATGGCTCACGGCCATGGCCGGCAGAGGGCGTGGGATCACGGACAAGGCTGGCAGAGGGCAGGGGATCACGGTCGAGGCCGGTGGAGGGCTAGTGTTGTTGGACGGGGCTGTCGTCGGAGAGCTAGGGCACCTGGCGATCGGCGGCGGCACAGGTCTAGACTCCGTGGCGGCACAGATAAAGCACGATTCGTTTTCCTTTCTTTCTGCTGAATCGTTATTAAGCTAGGACGTAAGTGCAGGGGGTTAGCTGCAAAACTATGATTAAGTGGCTAGTTGGATTCCCACCTTTGCTGTGCACCGTACATCCTTAATCAGATGGCATACGACGATAGTTTTCAGTTTTTACTGAATAAGCGTTTTCACTTGATACTTCGT
>NC_041384.1:655278211-655303251 GCF_002162155.2 Triticum dicoccoides | reverse complement strand
AAAAAAACTAATTAGTTTCCTATTTACTCGTAACTACTCCAACCAGCCGTGCCACTCATTCAAAACGTAAGCTATTCTTTCTTGGTTTTTTCAGTGTAACCGGGGTGGTATATTATTTTATGGTGTATATACTAGTTGCCAGGTTAGGGGTATATAATATTACAATCACTGAGGTATATACATTTTTTTATAAAAGGGGTATATACTGCTGGCCAAGTTTGGGCATATATACTATACAAGTTTTTATTTAAGAGTACATACTGCGTACTGCTTTTCTTCTAGGGAAGAGGAATAGTACTATTTAGTCGCAAAAGAGTGTACTGTTTGGCAGTTCCATGCAAAAAAAAATATTGTTTGGAAGTCCAAAGGTATATACTTCCTTTCTCTAAACAACAGAATATACAGTGATTTTATTAAGATAAGTGTGTAGTGTTGCGTTTAAAAAGAAGTATCTCAAGGTAATTATTATACGTATAACAGTTTATATAGTTGGTGTGAAGGGAGTATTGTAGTACAAGTATGGTGCCAAATCTCAATAGAAAATTTAAGAACAAGAATGGTAAAATGTGTATATACTGAATAATTATATTACAGAAGTACTATACACCAATCTAGACAAAAATGGGTCCATCCAAAAACAAGATTAAATTAGCACGCATGTGCACTTCGCCTCTACATTTTCATGCAGATGTATACACCAGACCACTGAAAAACTTAGTATACTCTAAAGTCTAACCACGACATCCTAAGGTCTAACTAGTCCACATCTTTACTGATGCATCAGATTTTGTGATCGATTCATCGTGAATACTCTAAACACGACTCCGTGGACGTCGTCGGTCATTTGTACATTTCCGCATGTTGTGTGAGAGCGTTGTTCATCTGTCACCGCTGGCCGTGTGTTGCATGACGCCGGCGATCTGCTATGAGCCTATGAGCCAAATCTCATACTCATATATCGTCCAGCTGCTGCTCTCGTCGTGGTTGAACATGGATGAATCAGGTCGCCTCCGGCCGCGCGTTTCAAGAGATCGTCGTCCTTCTTGATTACAACCTTGCAGTTATATTGCTTACTCGTTTAGATTTGATTACAAAGAATGCATAAATACGTCCGAACTCAATGAAAGTGAATAGCAGAACGTATCTGGGCTCCGTGATCAAAGAAAATTATGCCGCTGTTGTTGGCGTAGCCACATCCGCCGCCGAGTCAGCGGCCGCCGCCGCCGAATCAGACGAAGGTGGTATCCTGGCCGCCGCCGCCGCACCCGTTTGCAGGTAACAGGGGAATATATTGTTAGATTTTTCTATTTTTACGTTAGAAGTGAGATAAAGCCGAGTCGCCTGGACCCCTATAAATATGGATCGATCAACAAATATCCGAACAACCGTGATCTCTGCATGCGCTAATATTTGGTCTTAATTTTTTAATAAAAGAAATTTAAAAGTGGGATGCAGGGAAGTGACAAATGGCATGAGAGTACGTACTCCTAGGAGTACTAACCCATTTTCCTATATATATATATATATATATATATATATATATATATATATATATATGAGTGTGCGTATGTAATAATGTGTTAAAAAAATATTAGTTATCTCTTCCTCGGTTCCTCATATGTTGGCTCGTTGGCTCGTTGCTTGCTTCGTCTGTACGCATTGGAACTCTTGCGCGATGAAGACTTCACGAGGCGATTATTAAGCCCGCAAGGACTTCGAAATTCCTGAGAATGGCTTAATTAGCTAGCCAGTTCTACGGTCAAATCAAGAGTTCAATACACGAGAGGCCATGTCCATAGGTTGCTTCGTCAACGCGTTCTTGCTGGCCATGTTCTACATCGTGTGCATCGGCAGCACGGCCGTGATGGTCAGCATTTTCATCGACCAGGTGCGGAGGCCCCACAGCATGGGCTCCATCGTCAAGTCCTCGTTCTTACTCATCTTCTGGGTCATCTTCTTCGCTGTTACGTGCACGGTCTTGTGCTGCTTCACCTTCTCGCAGTCGGCGGTGCGTCCATGCCTGGCCTCCGCCTCCGGGGCTCTCCGTGGCGCGGGCCGGCTTCTCTGCCTTTCGTGCCGGTGTGCGGGCGCCAGGCTACGGCGCGGAAGCGGCGGCGGCGGCAGCGCTCTGCCGCAGTTTCTGGACCAGACATCGAGTCATATGCCCGTGCTCGGCCGGGAGCCACCGGTGCATGGCGGCGCGTGGGTGGCGACAGCGTATGACATCCCGGCATACGAGCAACCGGAGGGTGGTGGCGGATCGGAGTGCGCGGTCTGCCTCGGGGAGGTGGAGAAAGGGGACACGGTGAAGCGGCTGCCGGTGTGCCTACACATGTTCCACCAGCAGTGCATCGACCGGTGGCTGCATGAGCACTGGACGTGCCCGGTCTGCCGGTGCAACCTCTTCGTGCCGTTGCCGGCCCAAATGGTATGACCGCATGGGTGACGCTGCTGATTAGAGATAACTGAGGGCAGAGAACTCAAAGACGTGAAAGTACTACATCAGTGTTAGTAATTATTGAGCAATAATACTACACCTACGAAAGGTGCTATGTAGGCCTACTTAACCTTCCATAAAATTCTCTTCTTCCCCCGATTTTAACCGGTGTGGGCCCCAGCTGCTAATCCTGGCCCAATTAACAAATCCCACATCAGCTTTTACGTAAGATCTGAACGTAAGCTTACGTATGTCTAGCATTGCTCATTATTGAGTGAGGCTTCTCTGGTCAGAAGCATGTAACTGCACATTGTCTTTTGGAAACCGCAACAATCCAAACCCAAAGGGCAATGTAACATGGGGAAAACCTGCAATCTATTTGTTTCATGGATGTGCAAGTGGGGATGGCATCTCACCGGCATATACTGGGAACCTAGGATTGACCGGAAGCACTTGACTTAGGATTATCTTCACTCCCTCTACAGACTGGCTGACCAACCGTACGTGAATTGTTTGTATGGATATAAAAATAAAGGAGGTAACTTAAGGCCCCAGCGTTGCATGCAAAACAGCCTTTGCAGCATTCTAAATGTATACGGTCGCCGTAGAAATCTGCCGACCATATTAAGATACTCCCTTCGATCTTTAGAAAATGTACTTCCAACTTTGTTTGGAAAGTCAAATTATTTTATGTTTGACCGTATTTATATAATAATAGATCAACATTTATGCCATCAAATTAGTAGCATTAGATTCATGATAAAACATATTTTCGTCATATACCTATTTGATTTCACAAACATTCACATATTTTTGCATAAACTCGGTCAAACTTTAAAATAATTTGATCCTTCGACAAGCTGGAAGTACACTTTTGCAAGGACGGAGGAAGTATGTATTTACAAATATATGGAGTATTACATATCTATACACATTTAACCGTACTATACAACAACCGCTCGGTTAGTTGTCTCGCGGTTCCTCCTATGGTTGGCTCAATGGCTCGTTGCTTGCTTCGTCGCCTGTCGCATTGGAACTCTTGCGCGATGAAGACTTGACGAGGCGATTAAGCCCGCAAAACACTTCGAAATTCCTGAGAAACTGAGCCAGTATAGAGGGAGGCAGTGGCCTATCAAAAATGCTACACTTACGAAAGAACCTACGTACTGTTACGTAACTAAGTACTAATCCCTCCGCCCTTAATTTCAACTCGGTGGGGTCTCTCCCCTAATTTCCTCCAACAGAAAAAAGACACCTAAGCTGTTACGTTACTTTACGTAGGATAGCTACGTAGGTATAGCTAGCTAGTTCTACGGTCAATCAAGAGACCAGATGCCATGGCGTTGGATTGCCTCTTGCTGGCCATCACCAACACCGTCTGCATCGGCGCCACGGCCATGATGGTCTACGCGTTCGTTCAGCTGGCGCGGGAGCCCCACAGCAAGGGCTCCATCGTCGAGGCCTCCGTCTACCTCGTCTTGTCGGTCAGCCTCACGGCCTGCTTGTACACGGCCGCCTGTGGCAGCCTCTTCCAGTGGTCGGCGCTGCGTTGGTGCTTGGCCTCCGCCACCGGGGCACTCCGTGGCGCGGGCCGGCTTGCCATGCTGGTGCGCGCGCGCCCGCTGAAGCGTCGGCAGCCGCGGCAGCGCTCTGCCACAGTTTCTGGACCAGACACCGAGTCACATGCCCGCGCTTGCTTGGGAGCCACCGGTGCATGGTGGCGCGCGGGTGGTGACGGCGTATGGCATCCCGCATCCCGGCATACGAGCAGCCGGAAGGCAGCGATGGGTTGGAGTGTGTGATCTGCCTCGGGAAGGTGGAGAAGGCGGAAGCGGTGAAGCGGATGCCGGCGTGCCTGCACATGTTTCACCAGCAGTGCATCGACCAGTGGCTGCATGAGCACTCGACGTGCCCGGTGGCCGGTGTGCCGGTGCGTCGTCTTCGCACCGTTACCGGCCGAAATGCAAATGGTATGAACGTATGAGTGACGCTGGTGATGAGATGTAAACTGAGCGAAGAGAACTCAAAGACGTGAATGTACTACTGCATGCGAGTGAGGCTTCTCTGATCACAAGCATGTAAAGGCATTTCCGATCAATCTCTAAAAGATAGCGGAGTATCCAGCCGAGTAAACTTTAGTGGAGTATTTAAACTCCACTAAATTTTGGTCGATTCTAGCCAATCCCTTAAACCTAGCGGAGTAACAAAATAAATTTGCATAAATTTAATCTAATTTCAATGAAATTTGCATGCATTTAAACATAAGTTCAACATAAATAGTCTTGACAACCGAACATTCAACATAAATGTAAACCTAAACTAATCTACACTAAAAACTACTCAAATTCAACGACTGAAGTGGAGATCGAGCCAATCCTTCCTCGTCAGGCCAACCTCGGTAAGAGCTAGGTCCGGGCCGGTGCTGTCGTCGGGGAAGACGATCCACCACTCCTCGACGTCAATCTCGTTCTCCTCGCCGCCCTTCTCGCCGCCTTCCACCTCCGATTTTTTGTCCAAAAGGACCCCTTGGCCAACATAATTGTCAAAAAGGACTACCCGTGGATATATTTGACAAAAAGGACCCCCTGAGCCGTGGCGACAGGCGACACGTGGCACGTGCCACCACGCCAGGAGGCGGCGGGCCCTGCCGCCACAGCAGGAGGCGCCCGCGCAGGGTATAACGGATTAGGTACAACGGCAGCAGCCGGGACGTAACAGGCCAGGCCTGGTGGGCCATGCTGCCACCTGGCAAGGCGACCGCTGCTGCCCATGTCACTCGCAGGCCGACAAAAGCAGATGCACGAAAGGCGAGGTGCGGGACAGGCCGCCACCGCAGCTGGCGGCACCGCTAGCCGACATTGACACTGTGGCAGATGGCGCTCATTCCCATGCTCTCGAAAATTGCTGCTGCAGCTGAGGTGACAGCACCCAAGAGCGTGATTTCCGCTTTGTTTGGCTTTATGCAGCGGAGGTGACACCGATGCCTTGTAATTTGGAATCAGATTCCGCCTGCGTGATTTCCGCTTCCTGCCGCACACCCAAAAGCGTTGTAGTTGCTGCGTGTGATGAGACACCGCGATGCTAGAATCCGAGGCTGCGGTAGGTGAGTTCTAGCTTGTTCCGCCAACAATACAGTGCTCCTCTTCTTTATATACGAACAACCGGCTGCACATACACTCTCTCTCGAATATCTCTGGTTGCCTTCATTGCCTCTCTGCTCTCTCTAAGTCTACAAGAATACACAGAAGGAAATACTTGGTAGCCACTTTCACTTGTGATTTTGGCTGATTTAGAGTTGGTTTTCGAAGATGGTGAAGTTGAAGAAAAGATAGATTAAGGTAAGATCTATCCATTTTTGTTGGTTTCATTCACATGCATGATGTTTTTGTTATGTTTGATTAGTTCCTAAGTGTGTATTTTATGTTGTTTTAGGCATTATTTCAGCACTTGGAGGAGTCATTTAGAGCTTCAGGTGTAGGATTTGCGTAGCGAAGTGAACTACGAAGTTGAAGATCAAGGTATGAGCTTTGCAATACATGGATTTTTTTGTGCATGCACGGTGGTAATTAGTTAGTCTTTTAGCTCGTCATTAGCTATGCGATGTTAGTGCTTAGAGGTTAGAAACAATTTCAGACGACAGATACAACATTTATACAATTTTTTTAGAAGAGTAGGTTGAAGATGTTGTATCGATGTTAGCTGCGTCCATTAGTATTTACAAGCGAGAAGCTCTTAATACGGTAATTAAGAAAAAATTGCACTATAATTATTCATTGCATGTGGTATGTTATTTCATGTGGTATGTTTATTAATAAGTCTATGGTTAGGAAACCATAGGTCTACTTTGTTATGTTGCAATAATCTAAATTCTATATGTTAAGATTAGGTGCTAATGTACTTAATGATGTATGTAATTAGGTAAAATAATTCATCTTAGTAGCAAACAAGGAGGAGATGATATGATTGAGGAAATTGTGTTTCCATCTTCGCTGTCCCTTTTGAGGTGATGACCACATACATGCAAGTGCTATTTTCATACTTTTGATAGCAGAAAGAAAAATCTGTGTGTAATATTGATGTTCATGTGATAATAGGTTGACTACGTTCATATAGTACTGGTGACGGATATTTATTTGAACTATTTAGACGCTTAATTGCATTCGCAAGCACATTCATATTGGAGCTAACACTATAAAAAAATACACTTCCGTGATGATACGTGTTTGTCACAGTAGGTCGCTTTTTTTGTCATGCATGTACATCCATGACAAATTTATGACAGAATCAAGATAGCCATACCTGTGCTGTCATAGAAGTGTTCCATGACATTACCAAAATTATCATCACGAAAGTGTCCACTTCCATGACGATAAATCACGCGTCACAGAAGTGCTTTCGTCAAGGGTGACCGACACGTGGCATCCACCATAACGGAATGCCGTTAAGCTATCGGGTCAGGTTTTGGATCCGATAACCCGTTAACAGCCCCGACCAATGGGGATTTTCCACGTGTAAAATCATCATTAGTTAGAGGAAACACGTGTCGGCTCATCGTCGGGACAGATGCCATCCACTCACTGGACAGAAGGCGCCTATGATACGTCGACACGTGGCACAACCCAACAAGTTTAAATGGGTCGACCCACTAAAGGCCCACAAGATTTTGCAGACCATAATGGGCCGGCCCAGCTAAAGGCCCACGAGATTTTGCGGACCATAATGGGCTGGCCCAGCTAAAGGCCCACAAGATTTCGTGGGACATAATGGGCCGGCCCAGGTACAGGCCCACAATATTTTTGTGTGCCATAATAGGCCGGCCCAGGTAAAGGCCCACAAAATTCTTGCGGATCATAATGGGCCGACCCAGCTAAAGGCCCACGAGATTTTGCCGACATTAATGGGCTAGCCCAACTGTAGGCCCACAAGATTTTGAGGACCCTAGTAGGCCGACCCGTTAACTGGCTGCCATGTTTTGGGCCAAATGCCGGCCCATATTTGATACGGTCTATTAATGGCCTGCCACGCTCCGGGCCTAATAGTGGCCCATATGAGATCCGGCCCATTAAAAGCCTGCCACGTTTTGGGCCAAATTACGACCCAGATCACGTCCGGCCCTTTAAGAGGTTTTGGGCCTAATTATGGCCCATATCAGATTCGGCCCGTCAACTGGACACTATGCTTTTGGGCCCACTTGCTAAAGGCCCACTTAGTAATTCGGCCTGATATTAGTTTTGGCCTGTTAAAGGCCCGTTTAACATTTCAGCCCTATATTAATTTCAGCCTGTTAAAAGCCCGTCATATAGTTGGGCCTAACTATGGCCCGGTTTGCATCCGGCCTGCTCGCAGCCGATATCTGATTGGGCCAAACAAGGACCAAGACAATTTTTCGGCCTGTTAAAAGCCCGTTATTTGATTCGCACAATCATGGGCCGGGGTTCATTTCGGGCTGCTGCCGGCCCGTGAGCTGATCGGCATGTTTCAGGCCCAACCTACATCGTGATTGCATGACGGCCCGATTATGTACCGTAATTTTACGGTTTGGCCGGTTTACTGCGAAGACAGGATATATATACAGTAAAATAACTGCAGCATCGTGAATAAGAAAAAACCTATACTATACAATAAAGAAATTACGACATATTACATTCACTGGGCATCAAAGTTCGTCACTATGATAATAAAGCACAACTAGACATCATATTACATACACTGGGCATCAAAGATCGCCACCAGTGCAAATAAACACGCCGACAAAATAATATACAGAACCGACATCACTTCAATAGAGTTCAAGAATGGTTAGCCCTGCTGGGGAGCTGCAGCGCAAGCAGCTGAGCAAGATGATGAGACTGCGCTTGTTCAACACTTATATCTTCCTCACTCTGAAAGATAAACAAGCAGACAGATGACAGGTTTTGCACATAAAAGTATCAGTGCTGACAATTCATCACATTTCTTACTGACGAATAAAGTGACACAGTTTAAATTTGCATTAACACAATATGTTATTGTTCAGGTCAAGACATGGCAGGAAATGACATTATGAAGGAGTTGGCAGCTTCACGACACCACTGGATTACAGATCAAGAACTCATAAGTATCAATGGTTAGTGTGCTGTCAATTTATACAATTTCAGATTGGCAAATAAAGAGACGGTTTAAATAATAGTAGAATAATATGACATTTTTCATAGTTAAGACATTGCAGAATATGACATTATGCTGTAGTGGGTAGGTTCACCACACCACTGGATTATAGATGAAGAACAGAAGCATACATGCAGTGCAAAAGAAGATCACTTGCTTTGTATAGTTTAATATACATGGTATGAAGAAGGAACTTGGTTGTACAACTGAAAGCTTAAATTGAGAAAGGACGAACTTTTGTTTATGAACTACATATAATAAACTTTAAACAAGCAATTTGATGCAAACACCAAAAATAAACAGCTGTTGCAGTCATGCCTAACCAAATATATACAAAAAAGTTTGAAGGTTTGAGATGGACAAACTTACATTATTGGTGAAGACAGGCTCTATAAAGGCCTTGTCCATGCTGATGGGGGGGGGGGGGCAATTCAAGAAGTTTACCACATAATCTTCTTCAAAAGCATTGCCTTTATTCACATTTTGTTAAGAGTAAATATAGATGTGATAATATACGAAAAAATGGAGAATATTTAAAATAAGATGAAGAGTGATGCTACATAACCAAGTAGCTATAAATGTAAGTGCAGCGATACAGGCAAAAGGTACAGCCAAGAGCAATGCAGAGCTAAACCTCTTCAGTACCAACCTTATGGTAAGAGTAAATATAGATCTGATGTGTAGAAAATGGAGGACAAAGGAAAATAAGCTGCAGAGTGATGGTACATGAACAACTACCTGTCATTATAAGTACACTGATAAATGACAGCATGTACTTACAAGAACAATGTAGAGCTAAAAAAACATTGGCATTGGATATATTCTACACTAATGTAACCATTCATACAGATCAGATAATTTGGAGCAAACAATTGATAAGCAAGCTATCATGCATACTGCTGTCACATAATGAACCAGGTATATATGCAAGTACAGTGATACAGGACAACAGGTACTAACAAGAGCAAAGCAGTGGGCAACATATTTGAGATATCCTGTCGTTCTTGTCAAACCGGAATTTCCTGCAAAAAGGCACATGCGGAAAAGTAGAAGTTCAAATTATCATGTGATTTCATAGACAGTACCTCATCCCGGGAACGAGACCAGTGCATAACAACATTTTTCCATTCAATGTCTTCTAAATTTAGCACATGAGACTTCACCAGGAATTCGTTTATAGACTTGCCATCAAAGTGTGATTTCCTCAGGTAACACTGATACTGCTGCAATGCTTCCTTGAAAAGCACAAGCAAGCTTTGCTCGTCATGACTATCCAGATTGACCCTCGCCTAGTTACAACAATATAATGTAAATCATTCATGTGTTCAATCAGTAGAAAATAGGAAAATAATAACCATGAATAATAGCACTTACACGTAAGTTGGACAGGAAGATGTGAAAATGGTGTTTGTCTTCACAATAATCTTCCCATGATGGGAATATATGCACGTAGTCCCTAACAACATTGAAATCATTGTCTTTTAAACTATGAATAAATGGAATGGGGTTCCAATCTGCAGGAATTGGCCGTCTCTGCAGTTGGGATAGGTCTTCGGCCAGTGGACTTGCTGTACTTTTTGCAGGAGTGAGATTTTTCTATGGTACATATAGTGCTATGGCAAATGAAATCGGTATACCTTTTGCTGGAGTGCAGGTCCTGTGTGGTGGGGCTAGTGGCGTGGCCAGTGAAGTATGGGTACAGTCTGCTGGAGTCGGTCCTATGTTTTGTCTCACTGGTTGTACAACCAATATAAGTGGGGTGCCGTCTGATTTCTCTAGCACCACCACGTTTTTCAAGGACTTTGCTGGTGCTCCTTTAGGTTCGGCAATCACTCTCTTCCTTTTTGATGTCTGATGCACAAGAACAGCATTTGAGTGGAAAACATGGTATGATGACATATGGAATATGTATTGATAATGGATGGGCATGGCATCTCGACATATATGATGAGTAAACTAAGTAGATGGCGGTGCAACAAAGTAGAAGAAATGCAAGACAACATATGCAAGATACCCGTAATCAATAAAACATTGCCAAATTAGAACAAGCACCTTGATGAGGACAGGCCATCTGCCTTTGACTCCTCGAGGTTAGAATAGTCATTAGGATGATATTCTAAATAAGAATCAACAGGTGGGGAGCGTATGAGTTTCATTGCATCCAGAATGGCACTCAATGCCTTGGTGCCAATTTTGTAAGTCATTGCAGTGTTTAGCTTCAAGAGTGGGCTGCTGCTAGTGCGACACAAAGCAGCTACACAGATCATAGTGTTGATATAACGGGAAAACCTTAAGCATCAGAGTAAAATCAGCAAAGTGGAACTTGCTGGAATATATGTGCTAGTATTGCCGGTATGGCTAGAAAGGCTTCGGATACCAGCTCTCTTCAAGTGAAGGTGTGACACTGTTAATATCAATGTAACTCTCAAAGGCGACACAACTCCCCACATTTCCTTGCTATTCTTATAGGATTCAAGTGGGCAGGCCACTACAAATCCTATTCCCATGTTTATAAGATCCTACGAATCAAAGAGGCTCAAAGTGTCCATCACAACCGACCGTATAGACCTCTACACTGCAAATGTCCCTGCTCATCTTCAGTACAAGGAACATATTGTACTACTATCATACTCCCTCCGTTCCAAAATATAAGTCTTGGTAGAGATTTCCACTATGGATCACATACAGATGTATCCAGGTACATTTTAGAGTGTAGATTCACTCATTTTGCTCCATATGTAGTCCATGGTGGAATTTATACAAAGACTTGTATTTAGGAACGGAGAGAGTACATATTAAAGAAGAACGGAAGAGGAACATGGTAAAGAAGAGCAAGCAGATTTTGGATAATAAAATGTTGGTTGCGCAGTGCCCACACATGATGAACCAGACCGCATTAAGAATGCAACTCCTAACTGTCTCTTGACCATTTCAGGCGGTTGGATGAAGATCCTACGTCTCCTAACCTTTCTTCTTCCTTGTCTTTGATTCTTCCCATACAGAACACCGCACAGGCCGCCGGCCAGACCACCGGCCCCCACCGCCTGTCTTCCTCCGCCACCCCCACCCCCACCCAACCCCCACCCGCGTCGAGTTTTCTTCATTTGGCGAGGCCCCACAACCACCCGAGCCCCTTCGATCGCACCGGCGAACTCCGGCGAGCTCTAAAAAATCGACTGACCCAATTTTGAAATTTAGTCTACTATGATTTAACTAGTGTGGAATATAAAAAGGGAAAACCATAAGCATTGCGAGTATGGTGTTGAGTGTGCCATGGCGGATCTGAAGGTGCAAACCGGACAAAGGCAACTTCGCAACCAAGACAAGAAATCAGAGTAAAGCAGTGGCGATATATTTTCTTGCTGCGATAAATAAGTTGAGCAGATACGAAAGAGTACCGCCTCTGGTGTGGCGCCGTGTAGGCATTTGCTGAGAATTTGACGGTGCTGTGGTAGCGATGGCTGTCGGCGGCATGGAAGCAGATCTAGGAGGGTAGACGGTGGCGGCGGGGCGCGGTGGACGAGACGGTCGTAGGAGCGGCGCCGACAAGGTGGACGACGGCGGGGATGAAGCGAGAAGACGGGATGCAAGGATCCTGGTCCGAAGCCGTGGATGAAAGAGGTCGATCTCTTGTAATGGACAACGGCGTCGGGGTATCAGCTCCGGCATGGTGGAGGAGGACGACGGTGGATGGGGTGGCGGACGGTGGCGGACGGAGGAGGGTGGGGTGGAGAGGGTGTTTTGGCGCCCACGGAGTACGAATGGGGAAAAGGGAGGTAGAGAGGAAGGGGGGAACCATGTATTCAGGGCACGCTTGTCTCAAATGCGAGGAAATTTACAAACTTAGCCCCCGTTTCAAATTTCTACTACATCACAGTAACACTAGTCGGTCGGGGATAGGACGGTAATCTCGCATACACCGAATATTTGCCGACAAGAGTTTGGTTTTGGCGCCCACCGTGTATGAATATGAATCGGGGAGGGAGTCAATTTCGGCCGAGGACACACTATGTTTTGGCACCCACCGTGTATGAATCCGGGTGAGAGGCGGTTACGTCACGTTTGGGTGAAATTACAAACCTACCCCTATCGAAACCTATAGAAATCCAACATATAGGCTTTGCGTGGCAGGGATAGGCAGTAGTGATTTCCATCTCACAGATTTTGGTTCCGGGCGGTTACTGCGACTTTCCCCGCTTCGTTCAAATTTTGCAGAGTGCACGTTTACCGTACCAACTCAATTTGAATCCCGTTTGTATTCTATTTTTTTCGGGCGGGATCCATTTTCAATTGGAATTACATTCTATATACATCATTTTTTTATATATACTTTCAAAAGCACAACACCATTTATACATAAATATTGTTTACAAATGGCATGATCTCAGATTCATAAGGTTGTATCCATCAATTTGGATTTTCAAATATTTGAAACCACTTTATGTTGAAATCCAATGTATGCATTCCTCGCTAACCGTCTCCAATTAATTTGTGTTTCATGCGGTTTTTTACTTCTCAAACATGTATAATGTGTTTCACACACGCAACATATAGTGTAATCCCGTTTAGACATTAATTGCATATAAACCATGCATTTTTTGTAATTGAAGAATCTATGGATCACCAATATTGATAAACTATATAACATTACACGTGTGCCCAAATTCAAATGAATATGCATGTTTGATACACCAATTTGCGTTATGATATTATCGATGTCGTGATCTCCAGTTTAAATATTTGAATCCCCTTTAATCCAGATATTCGTCTCATATAGCTATCACTCATGCTTATATAGGACTATCTCTCTGGACCTATACGCGTTCATCGTCTCTCAGGTATCTCTCGTGCTACCTGTATGTCGACAATGATCTTTTATCTTCGTAACACACTGATGGTACTCTCTCCCTTGACCTTCATCACTCTATCTCTCTATAAGTATATCTCGCTCCCTGCTATGTGTCTCTAACTATGATTCTCCATGTGGAATCTCTTTCTCTCACACAAACACAAAACTTTGTCTCCCGGGGTCTCATTTCTCTCTACTATTCCCATGTGTGCCACTCGCACACCCCTCATATAGAGATGTCTTTCACTCCTTAGATATGAGAACCTACGACTCTTCCTCATCAATATCTCTTTCTCACACACAAACACAAACTCTGTCTCCCAGGGTCTCATATTTCTCCATTGTTCTCTTGTATGTCGCTCACACACACCCTCTCTCCCTAGAGATATCTTGCGTTCCCTCGTATGTCTCTCTAGCTATCACTCTCATTGTGAAATATCTTTCTCTCTCGCAGACACAAAACTCCGTCTACCTGGATCTCATTTCTCTCTGATATCTGTTTGTATGTGACTCACACGCACCCTCTCTCTATCTCTCTCACACCCACACACATAACCCAGCCTTCTGATCCACTCGACTCCTATCTCTAACGCACACTAGCTAGCATCTTTATCTTTCTATTTATCTGTTTATCTATCAACCTTCTTTCTCGCCCTCACTCTTGATTCCTATCACGCACACTACATATGTTTCTCTCTACATGCAGTCAAGTGCCCTCTCACACACACATATAATTTCACTCTTTGAACCACCCGACGGTCATCTCCAACACCCAAACTAGCGGATGTCCCTCTAGCTAGCATCTCGATCTCTGTATCTATCTGTAGTTTCTCCATCAACATTTCTTTCTCGCACGGAGTCTTGCTTCCTATCACCCACACTATATATGTCTCTCCATACATATGCATTTATAGGTTGGTCTCTTTTGCACAATCGTTGCACCTCACTCCCTCTGCTCACCATTGATGCATGCTCCAGCCCACGCCACTATCTCTTAAAGACAAAAACACATGCTCAATTGTCGGGACTTCTTCCATGCATTCTCACATGCATGCATATTGTCATACTGATCCGTCTCTCCCACGTCGTTGATCTTATGACTTATGTATTCTTTCTTTTATCTCGATCATGCGCGCGCACACACACACATCCCACATATACATGTATACCTCTCACACATGCACGTTCAAGGTCTCTATGTCTCCATACGTAGTTAATTACCCTCAATCCTAACGCCACATCGAATCGTTCTCCTCTTTTGTGCACATAACTTCCGCCTAGGTGGGTAAAACACACACTCACACTTAACAATCTCCTTCTAGCTACCCCCTGCCTCTCACTCTTCCCCTATATCCCCGAAACCAATAAGACCATCCCTTAGTTTAATTCCTGCCTACATGCACCATCGATATATAGTAGTCTTCCTCGGTGTCTCTCGAACAAACACGTTCTCTCGAAGTCGACTCCTCTCATGCATATAGGTCCTAATGTGTTTTTCGAGGCTAACTTTGACCAAACATTAGATCAATAATATATGACATGCAACTTACACAAAGCATACCTTCAATTTTGTATGTCAAAGGAGCTTCCAATAATATAATTTGCATAGTATACATCTCATGTGCTATTAATCTTGTCAATAGTCAAAGGCTGTCTTGAAAAACACATTAGGCCCTATATAGATGGAAGGAGGGAGTAGGTCCCATGCAAAAAATGAGAATAAAATTCAAACATCTGGGAATCGTGGCTCGGTCGATAACATTGAGAAACTTGGTTTTCAAATCATGAAACTTGGCATGGTGTCATGTCATGGTAGTACCATGTCGTGGTAAAAAAATTGGCTGAATAGGAACAAATTTTGGTATAAGCTTCTTGCAAATCGGAGCTTCTCTCAAGAAGGCTCGTGGTTCTGGGAGGGAACGTGTCATCTTTGTGTGCATAATTCAAATTTGAAATACAAACACATGTTACAGTGCACCAAAGTTGGTTGAAAAATCACATGTGTGTCCTCGGGTAAATTTCTAGGTTCCATGCAAGAAATGGGAATGAAATTCAAAATTCTGGGCGTCGTGGCTGGGTTGGAAACATTGAGAAACTTAGTTTTTTAATTCCTGTAAATCCAAAACACGCATGAAAATAATGAAACTTGGCTTGGTGCCATGACATGGCACCAACATGCTGTGGTAAATTTGCAGTCCGATTTGCGAAGGCGCACACATTAACAATCAACAAAGTCATTTTGGAAGAAGTGCTGTCATGTTACAATCGGAAACACAAGTATTATTGAAACTGTGGGCGTTCTACTTACTAGTACCATTTACGTGCCGCCACGCGTCCCCTTTTTTATTAGCTAGGAGGTGACGTGCAGGGTAGCTATTTGAGTACGAGAGGCGTGCGATCAGACCCCTGCGCGTGCTTATCGGGAGGAGAGCCCTTTGACCTCTATCTGTCGTCCACCTCTCTCCCAAGGTCTCCATTAATGGTGCCCGAGCCTCTGTTTAATGGCGTGGCTATGTCTCACTCGACTGAGATTTAAGAGAGAAAAAAGAAAATCTGAAAGCACGGATCTTGATGTAAGATCCGACGGACCTATATAGCATCTACTGCGACTTATAGCAAGAATGATGAATATATAAGGACGATTAAATTTTTTTGATCAAAGAAGGGCTTGCCCCTTCCGATTTTCATTACTGAAAACCACCACAATTCACAAGAAGTTCAGCACAACTCCAGCCTAACACGAAGGACTAAAAGCTACCAGATTGAAATCGCAACATCCCAAGAGGCCAACAAAGGCCAAACTTCCGCGCTAGAACCCAACATTTCACAACCGACGACACAATCCACATCCTAAACCGATTATTACATCAAAATAAACCAGGAAACTAGTCTCCGCGGCGAGTGGCAATGAGCTCTTTCGTGTCCTCAAGACGCTGCTTGAGAACATCCACGGATTCCTCCACCAGCCTTTGGCGCTCGTTGCGGAGCATGCCATTCTTGTCCATAAGTTTCTTCAACAAGGCACTAGTCTCCTCCTGCAGGTCTGCACTTCAGACGATCTTCTCCCTCAGCAGGTCGCGCTCGGCCCGGAGCCTCTCATTGCCCTCCCTTAGTTGCCGGATGACGCCGGTAGCCTGTTCAAACAAGGCTACCATGTCATCTTGCAACCTCGCCGAGTGGGAGATCTGATCCGTCTGGCTATGGACGATCGCATGCATGCGCCTGTAACAGTCGTCGCGTGCCCGCGAGAAATTTTCCCAGGCCGCCACGGCGCGGCGGGACATCTCTACTGCATTCGTGGCGCGGCGGGACATCTCTGCTGCTTCTGCGACACGGCCGGACCAGTCTGCTGCATCGACGGCGCGGCGGGACCTCCGTGCTGCTTTAGTGGCACAGCGGGACCTCTGAGCTGCTATTTCTGCGCGGCGGGACATGTCGGCTGCTCTCGCAGCGAGGCGGGACATCTCTCGTGCTTCCGCTTCCATGCTCGCCTCTCCCTGGTGGCAATCTCTCGACCCAGAACTCACGCTGGCCATGGCAGACGCAAGGGAAGGATGCTGAATGACTTGTTTGTTTTTGTGGATGAGGAGTTGAGGAGGAATGTGCAGTCATCTTGGCATACTAGTATTTATAACCGAGTACTAATACGCTCCTAAGTGGGAAACCGTTTAGGTTGTGATCGGTGTGAACAGGTTTGCAATTCAATATAGCATGGAGTAATTTGGAATGTGACGAGACGCAAGCTCAAAATTTATTGACGGTTCTGGTTTCGAAGTGCGGCACTATTCCCGGATGGAGTACTTCCTTTTCTACTCCCTCCTTTCCGGTTTTATAGGGCTTATCTCAAAATTTTAGTTTTTCCATTTATAAGGCTCAATTTGGTTGTCCCCAACACATGTTCAGATTCCAAGGTGCATTAAATCATTGCATGCAAGTATTAAGAGAAAATTGACCAACACATGTACTTTATGCATGCATGCATTGCAATTAATGCATTAAACCTATCTCTCGGGACTTCTCGCACGCACCATCGTGCCACCCACAAAAACTTGTACTCTGACTTTAGTAGTACGTTATACAGGAAGAGAAGAGGTGCACGCACACACTCGTCCTCTCACACACACGTCTATTTTTTCTCGAAAAGGAGGATGATGACCCCCGGCCTCTGCATCTGGGAGTCACACACGCAAATTATTGAAATATATCGAGTGCAGTGCTTTGATGTGTCATGTCAACTAGTACATCAACGAGAAGTTTGATTATCCTCTCCCTCGCGGACTTAACTGCACATGCCTTTGGCTGTATGACAGGTTGGCCACACACCTGTAGCGCCCACCTGTCATACACGCAAAGGCAGGAGCGTCCCTCCCTCGCCCATGAGCGTGGTGGCTGGCAAGACTAGGAGAAGCTTTCGCTACACGCTCTCCCTCCCGCACGCGGTGGACATGCAGCAGTTCAATCGGTGTCAGATGGCCAGAAGCGTACTGTAGTACTCCTCCAGTGTAGTAGTATTCCATCATTGTTCGACTTCCCGAAGAGGCGAAGAGCCAAGCGCAGCCCGGACGCTCGTGTGGCAGTTTCATGTGTATAGTAGTCTAGGATAGCGTGTACCGTGCCTGTAAGCTTAAAATCGTTGGGGTCGGCTCCATGCTATGTGGCCATCTCGAAGTTTAAAAAAATAATTAAAATAGTCTTCTGGCCCTACCCGAAAACTGCCGCGCGTACTGCCCGGGAAAAGCCCCGCCCTCAACTTTTAACTACGCGAAAACAGTTCGAGCTTGTTCGTTCTATATAAATATAGTACTTACTGTATGTTTATTCACCCGTGGCGTTGTTCAATGAATGGAGGGGTGGGGAGCACAAGTGAACAATACTGTAGTACTACTAGTAGTAAGTAGGAGCCGTATAGTAGTCACCTTAAATAGAGAGTTTCTTTTCTTTAATGCCACGTACACAAATTGAAACGCTTGTCGTGGAGAGAAAAAAGATAATCACTCCACTATATATGGATGCAGGGGCTTGAGCGCTTGCTTTACTAGGGTTGCTCTCTTCATTCTCTCATTCTCTCCAGATATAAACAAGACAGCAGTAGCGACATTTTCTCTCTGCTCACCGCTGGTCACAAATCCGGTCGGATCCCTTCGGCCGGTGTGTGTAGAGGACTAAAAGGTGCATCGTTCACGCGGTCATCATCGTCGAGGGAGGAAACCCACAGCTGCCGGAGGGGCCTGATCCTCTGCCTGTGCCGTTCTCTCCGACACATGGTCGGCTCGGGAGGTCCTCTGACCCTTCTTCCTCCCTGCCGTATTGTCCGCATATCCGACCTGCCGCCACCGACATCCCGGCGACCCTCAGGTATAAGTTCTTCGAAAGCGTCCTTGCTCTACTGCCCCAGCTCCCCACGTGTCTGCATGTGCATCTTTTTCTACTCCCATTAGCTCTTCCAAAGCCACCTAAATTTTTAGTATTATTAGAGGTAAAGCTACTTCATGCATTCGAATCTAGGGCTTTGTTCAAACAACGAAGAAAGGGGGGAAAGTTGTAGCATGAATCTAGGACTTGATTCAAAGAGGAAATAATATGGTGAAAGTAGTAGAGACTGGATACCCAACCGGTCTCTTGGTTGAACAGAGAAATAATGGGAAAATGCAGTACAAACTGGATAAGGAACAGATCTATTATTGGTTGAAAAAAGGATAGAAAGTGGCGGCTGGTGGACAAGTCAACAGAGTATGTCCAGGATTAGATTTGCTGCCATCACATAGTAAAAGGTCTCCAGGATTAGATTTGCTGCCGTCACATAGTAAAAGGTCTCAGGATTAGATTTGCTTCCCTCACATAGTAAAAGGTCTCCAGGATTAGATTTGTTGCCCTCACATAGTAAAAGGTCTCCAGGATTAGATTTGCTGCACTCACATAGTACAATGGCACTCCTGCTGTTTTCCCCAGTATGATAAGTAAGTTGCTCCTTTACGCTGCTGAGTGTCCTGGTGTCCCCACGGTCCCATGGCCCTTAAACCAACTCTTGTGCTGTTGTTGATTTACTATGTCTGGTAAACAAGCAATGCCACCATTAAAGTAATCCCAATTTGAGGAATCTCATTGTTGATTGTAATGCTTCTGGTAACATGAAGCATCGCTGACATTTTAAAATTTCTATTGTCCTTGCGTGATTGCCATGAACATAATTAAGATGCTTCTTTTCATTTTGTATATGTTTCGTATATTCTTATTGACCAGCAACTGTTTACTTTCTATCTTTTTGTGCAAATAGGGATATCCATTTCACCTTGTTGCTATTGTGATCTTTTGGTGAACTGCAGAAAACACTATTTTTGGAATGAGTGTCTTGTGCAGTTCAACTAAAATGTCACGTGGGCAACATCTCTCAATTTTGGTGGAACTGCACGAAATGGTGATTGGAGTTTCCAAAATCTCCGTCAAGTTTTGCTGGTAATCTCGTGCAACATTTTATTAGCGTTTGCAAGATGGAGCCGTCACTGTCACCACAATGGCACTTTATTTTAGTGGAACTGCACAAAAGGATAAGAAAATTATAGTTGCACCTTACATGAGCCGGACAACCAACCTTAATGTTCCTCAATTTTAGTGCAAATACTAAAGAAGAACCTGCCAGCTCACAATAGCAAGTACTTCTTGCTAGCTGAATGATGCAATCTTTGCTTCATTTCAGGTAAACTGCAGAAAAAGGCGCATGAATTGAATCATGGAACTCCAGGCAGAACTCATCCAAGTAGAGCTGGAGGTTGAGTTCAAGGAGGCCGCTATTAAAGCAAAATCATGCTCTCCTATCTCCTTGTTTGTGTTGTGCAAACAGGAATACTCAACTACAGATGTTGTGACGGTCAAGAGCATTCACCAAGTTCTTCGATTGTATGACATGGCTAGCCAAGATGGATTTAATCCCGATATTCACTTTATCAAAAGGCTCTAATGGGTTGGTTCTGAATCTTGCAAGCTGGGAATCAGTGAGATGTGTAGGCATCTTTGTTATACTTATTATTTGGATCTTATTTGTTGGTTCTGAATCTTGCAAGCTGGGAATCAATGAGATGTGTAGGCATCTTTGTTGTACTTATTATTTGGATCTTATTTGTTGGTTCTGAATCTTGCAAGCTAGGAAACACGGCATGATGATGCAGAGGACAACAACCATAACAAACAGTTCAAACTCGGTAGTATTATCTTTTGTGAAAGTGCGACAAATGTGATGATCGTGTGTGTCCTGAGAATAATAATTCTAATTGTTATGCATGTTGATCCCGTGGGACTGATAGAACGAGCGAATGCATTGCTTGTTTTAAGTACAAATTTCTATTAAAGCTAATTAAATTTAAGTAAAGTGACCACTAACTCCTGTTATTACAGTACCAATACAGACCCGCTCGTGAACCGACGTGTGGCCAAGGGTGCATCTTCTGCCGGGCGTGCAGCGGATGAGGGAGGGGTAGTAACTGTTGTCGCCTGTACACACTCAGCTTACTGTTGAATCCAGTTCCCCAAGAGCTGAAAAATAAACTGCTGTCGCCGCCTACACACTCGTTCACTCAAAGAGACTCCAATGGCGATCCGAGGGGTGAGCCTGCTAGATATGGACTTCAGCAAGGAGTTCTCCTTTGAGTTCGCCGTTCAGTCCTATGGCTGCACCAAGTTGAATGTGATGTATACCAACGATACGGACTCAGTGAAGCTCTACCTCGCTTCGGTCCTATGGCTGCACCAGGTTCTGGAGCATTCGCCCGTTTCATCGGCAGCTCCAACTGCACCTTCGCTACGGTGGAGAGAAGGAAGAACACAACGATTCGTCAATCTGGTGCAACAAGCTTGTCGACATCCAGAAGCAATACAAGATCATCAGCAACGGGCAGGAGAAGGACTCCGTGGTTGACCTCGCTGAGACCATCATCGACCCCTGATACGCCAACATGAAAGAAGACGGCCTGAACACGTGGGAGGTACCTCTGAATCTAGCCTACATAACCTACGCGGCCAAGGGCGCATACGCATGCTACGACATGTACATGCAGATCTTGGACATGAGGGCGTGTCTGCTTCCCGTAACCGACGAGTACATGGACAGCCGCAGCGTCATGATCAAGCGTGCCAGGAAGGTCTAGATGTTGTACTTTATCTGTTTATAAGCACCTTTATCATGTGAGTGTTTCATGCATTAGCCTATGTGTCATAATTAATTATCTGTTTTGTCCGAAGTATTTCTTTTAAGAACCCATTAACCTGATTGCTTTTTTTAGTGGCAATTTGCTTATGTATGTAAACTAGTTCACTTGTCCGTAAAAAAACTAGTTCACTCGGCTACTGTGCTTTGAATCTCCTTCCTCCCAACACATTCCCCTCCTCAGGTGGACCCAGCAGGTCTCTAAATTTTCTCCCACTTTCTTTTTCGATGTAAACTGAGTTTTCTCCCCGTACTTTCCCCTAGAACCAACTCAATTGTCCCACGTCTAGCCTAAAAAATAATAATACCCCACGTACTATTAACTCATCAAATTAAAATGATATTTTATTTCGTAAGTTGAAAGTTCTTACAAAATAATAATAATAATAATTGTTTATATATAACTTGGCAAGTTAACTCCTAGTGGTTGCGTACATAATCTTGCAAAGATTTTACTGACGTGCAATCATGTGTTTATGTTTTATAACATTTCTCCGTCTAGCCCAACATGATATTTTCACCCAGCCCAGCAAGTTTGCGGCTTTCGAGAAAAATACAAATGGGATTTAAATGGGCTGCATAGATGCTACATCATTGTTTCACCCAGCCCACCAAATGGACTAAAAAAACAAATGGAATGATAGCTGGGTCCACGGCCACAGCCCGGTTTTTTTGTGATTTGCCAAGTAAGTCGCTTTGTCAGGCCTGTTGGGCTGCAAATCTTTCAAGACGAGGAGAGCTTTCATTCGGCTGGCCGAGAAAATGGCCCATCAGTAAGGAGAAATGGGCTGTACATTTTTAAAACACATCAAACCGGCAATTAGTTTAAATATCTTTTTTTTCATTTCGAGATTTTAAATTACATTAATTTTTATGCGTGGAGAATTTGTTGGATTTTATATTGATATACATTTATTTTTAAAATTAGTTTGAATGTGAGTCGAAATTTCGGGATTAAAAACAGTTCGGACCGCACCGAAATATGCAAAATTTCGTATAATTTTTTAACCGTGGCCACAATATGGGCTGTAATGCTAACAAAAATAATATGGGCTCCAAAAAAACTTAAGAATTAGCAAATGGGTTGTATGCTATTTTCCACCGATTTGAGGCTTTCCTAAAAAAAAGGTTGACGCACAAGCAGTGACTATTGGATGGCCATCCAACGGCCGTCGTGCTTCTTCAATATCTGCTCTTCCTGCTCCAGCCGCTCAACAGGCGCCGGTGGGACTGCCTGCTCCCTCCTCCCCGCGTCCGGCTCTGCTGCCGCGCAGGCCTCACCACCCACCGTACTCCCATCGCTGGCCTAGCCATCCCTCTACTCACCCACACCTGCTGTTATTCTCCGGCGACGACAGACGAACCAGTAAATCCTCGTACAGTTGTACTCCCCTCCGCGTGGGAAACAACTGCCGAGTCTTCCCTGCCTCCGTGTCGTTTCCTTCCTAGGCCTCGCCGTCGTCCACCGCCCTGGTGCTCTCGGCGCGGCCTGGTCAACGTGGTCAACGACCGACATCCATCTGAAGTGGACTTTACGTGGAGAGGCCGACAGCTGGGTCCACGGCCGCACGCAAGGAAATGCCTCCTTATTACGCGTAAAATAATAATTCCTCCACCTGACAGTAGGGACCCACCGAAAGGGCCTCTGTATTTCGTGAAAAAAATGTTACCGCCGCTGACAGCTCAGACCCACCAGCTATATCTTTGCACGCAAGGAAGTGCCTCCTTATTACGCATAAAAAATGAATACTCCCCCTGTTAGCTGGGACCCAGTATAGTGGCAGACTGACTTGTGGGCCTACTAAGTTGACGGGGACGGAGGGCTTTGTCAACTTAGTCAATATGCACGATTCTAGCTCCAGTGACTGTACGATGTCCATCCAACGGCCGTAGTGCTTCTTCAACCTCTGGTCTTCTTGCTCCAACCGCCCAAACCAGCGCCGGTCATGCCTCGTGCTCCTGCCTCCCGTGGCCAGCTGCGATGCGGCGGAGGCCTCACCGCCCCCTACTACTCCCACCGCTGGCCAGGCCATCCCTCTACTCACCCACACCCCTTGTTATTCTGCGGCGACGGCAGTCTCACACCGCAGTGAACCAGTGAACCCTCGTACTCCTCTACGCGTGGGCATCCACTGCCACGTCTTCCCCGGCTCCGCGTCGTCCCCTTCCTAGGCCTCGCCGTTGTCCACCGCCCTGGTGCTCTCAGCGCGGCGTGGTCAACGTTGTCAAGGAACAGCTTCCATCGGACGTGGACTGTACGTGGAGAGGCTGACAGCTGGGTCCATGGCCGCAGCAAGGAAGTGCCTCCTTATTACGTGCAAAATAATTATTCCTCCACCTGACAGCGGGACCCACCGGATGGGCCACCATATTTCGTGAAAAAACGTTTCCCCCTAACTGCTGGGACCCACCAGCTACATCTTCGCATGCAAGGAAGTGCGTCCAGGCAAAAAAAACGATTCGCCCCCTGACTGCTGGGACCCACCAGCTACATCTTCACAGGCAAGGAACTGCCTGACAGCCGGGACCCACCTGGTCGAAGCGTATATAGTGTTGTCATTTTGGTCGCGAACGTGTACGTACATACTGGTTGATGTAGAGGCACGCACGTGTCGTAGTAGAGGCGCGCACGTGTCGTAGTAGAGGCGCGCACGTAGCATTTACACGTACGTACAGCGGCCAGGGTGCAAGAAAGAAAATACGGCCACGTATGTGTACATACGGGCGGGGTCTCTAACGCCTACTCACGCATACGTACGGCCAGGGCTCGTGTATATGGCTGGGTCGGAACGGAGAAACAGCGTCGTCATCATGTTCATGGGGAGGCAACAGAATGCGTCGTGTTCATGGGGAAGCAACGGAATGCGTCGTGTTGATCGGGAGGGCTTGGACGGAACAGGCGATGGAAACGAGGCTTGGCGTACCGCAGAATGGAGGAAACAACCTTGTGTTCGACCGGCCACGTTCGAAACGGGATCCTATTCATCGGGAGGGTCTGGCGTACCGCAAAACGGAGGAAACGGACCTCCTACGGTCAAAACGGGGGTCCTGTTGATCGGGAGGGGTGTGGCGTACCGCAAAATGGACGAAACAGACTTGTGTTGGAGCGCTACGGTCGAAATGGGGGTCCTGTTCATCGGGAGGGTGTGGCGTACCGCAAAACAGGACTCCACGGGATACTGTTCATCTCCACCGTCGACCTCATCCAGCCTCCACGGGCTCCTGTTCATCCAGCCTCCACGGGCTCCTGTTCATCCAGCCTCCACCGCGCGCTACTCCACCGGCTACTGTTCAACCACCCCTCCACCGTTTACTGTTCATCCAGCCCTCCACACCACGGGGTCCTGTTCAACCACCCCTCCATGGGCACCCCTCCACCGTCTACTGTTCATCCAGCCCTCCACACCACG